>NC_035172.2:24470099-24770099 GCF_001659605.2 Manihot esculenta | reverse complement strand
GAAATATGATAAGTGGAAGTACGTTTACCTTTGCGAAGAGCAATGGACAAATCGAAATCAGACAGTGAAGGATCAGTGGGAGCAGGATCAGTCGACGAAGAAGCGGGTAGCAGAATGGAGTCAGAGTCCTCTAAGCGTCTGGAATACAAATGAAAGATGGTAGGGCGACCTGGCACATGAGCGAAAGGTGTAGGAGTAGTCTGAGGAGACAGAGAGCGAATAGTGTATAACAAGAGGTCATCTTCCTCCTCCTGGGTATTATAAACAGATGATGGCGAAAAAAACGGAGTGGACTCAAAGAATGTTACATCCGCAGACACAAGATACCAATTCAGATTAGGAGAAAAACAACGATATCCTTTCTGACGTCGAGAGTAGCCAAGGAAGACACATTTGAGTGATTTGGGATCCAATTTAGTAACCTGTGGACGAACATCACGAACAAAACAAGTACAACCAAAGATACATGGCTCAATAGGAAACAAAGATTTAGTGGGAAACAAAATGTTATAAGGGATATCACCATGAAGAATGGAGGAAGGCATGCGATTGATCAAAAAACAAGCAGTGGATACAGTATCAGCCCAAAAACATTTAGGTACCTTCATTTGGAATAAGAGGGCTTTGGCTACTTCAAGAAGATGCCGATTTTTTTCTTTCAGCAACTCCATTTTGTGAAGGAGTGGCAACACAAGAGGACTGATGAAGAATCTCTTTTTGTAACAAATAAGATTGAAATTCCCCAGAGAGATACTCTTTAACATTATCACTTTGCAATATACGGATGAAAGTATTGAATTGGGTTTGGATTTCAGCATAAAATGCACAAAAAATAGAAAATAATTCTGAACGACTCTTCATTAAAAATAACCAAGTAGTACGAGAGAAATCATCATCAAAAGTAACAAAATACTTAAAGCCAGACTTAGACACAACAGGACAAGAACCTCAAACATCTGAATGGACTAACTCAAAGGGGGACGAAGCCCGTTTATTGACTTGAGACAGTGTAGGTAAACGATGATGTTTTGCAAATTGACAAGACTCACAATCTAGAATAGACAAAGAATGAAACTGTGGATATAACTTCTTCAAAGCAGTGAGAGAAGGATGCCCCAAACGACAATAAACATCAAAAGGTGTTAAACGCGTGGAGCATACCAGAGATCGAGGAGATAGAGGTAGTTGCTGATCCAAGACGTAAAGACTCTCTGACTCACTCCCTCTACCAATAATCTGCTTCGTCGAAAGATCCTGAAAAATACAGTGATCAGAAAAGAATGAGACACTGTAATACCCGGCTAGACTCCGGTATCGGAATCCCTACCGTCCGGTGGGACCTCGGATGTCGGAAACCTCTAGAAGGGTAAAACTATGATTTTATGAAATGTTTTCATGTATTTCATGGTTTTAAGTATGATTTTAAATGAGTTTTTGCATGAATATAGCTTGAAGGAAAACCCAGGTTCGGCCGCCGAACTTGACTTTCGGCCGCCGAACTTGCATGCGTTTTGGAGGCACGTTAGGCCCCCGAAAGCATGAGTGAGGGAAGTCCAGGTTCGGCCGCCGAAAATGAAGTTCGGCCGCCGAACATGGCATGCATGCGGAGGCACATTCGGCCCCCGAACGTGGCCTGGCCAGCCACCTATAAAAGGGTCCCTTAGGTCCTCACGGGCGAGCTTTTCTTCCCCGTTGTCGGCCAAGGTGAGTCTCCGCCGCTCCTCCCTCGATCTTGAGTGTTTTCTTTAGATCCTTCATGGTTTTCACGGGTTTTAACTTCTGTTTTGAAGATTTGTGAGTAAAGAGCAAGTTTTGGGTACTTGGAGGTTCAAAGAGCTCAATCTCTCCATCTCCAAGCTAGGATCGCCTTTCCTCTCGTTTCTTCAAGAGGTAAGCTTCGATCTATGCTTCTTTTATGTTTTATGAAAGTTTTATGCAAGTTGATGGGGTAGAATGCATGTTTAGGCTTGTTGTTAGGTTTATGGGTCTATGTTGTGATTTGAACAATGTATGTTGGAAATGTGTTGTTTGAAGTGTTGTAGTTGGGGTATATTATAGTTTGAGACCCCTAGGTGTGATGTATGATGTGTATGCATGTGTAGAAACAAGTTTATGCATGTTTTGAGGCGTTTTGGAGGCTGTGGACACAAGGGAGCCAAGTTTCTGCCCTTCGGCAGAAACTCAGGTTCGGCCGCCGAAGTGACTTTCGGCCGCCGAACCCCCTTGTGGAGGCAGTTTCGGCTGCCGAAGCCTGCCTCCGAAACTCAAGTTTCGTCTCTGTCTGGGAGGTTCGGCCGCCGAAAGTGCCGCCGAACCTGCATGACTTTCGGCTGCAGAGGGACTTTCGGCCGCCGAACCTGCCGCCGAAAGTGCCCTGTTCAGCCATTTCTTGCATGTTTTCATGTGAGGTTTTCAGGATGTTTTAGGGGGTTTTTGGGGAGTACTTTAGAGTCATATTCATGTATGTTTGGTCCCTCATTTGAGTCCACCTGTGTAGGTTCGGACCCGAGGAACCGAGACCCCCAGCAGTGAGCCAGCTGCTTCAGAGTCTCTTCAGAGCTAGCCAGAGGTGAGTGGAATAAACTTTAAGTTTTAAAGCAAATTAATGAAATGTTTTAGCATGATTCACGCATCATGAATGCCATGAGATATATTAGGTTGTTTGCATTAGAATTCACGAATATGTCGCATTGCATACTTTGTTGTTGATGTGGATGAATGTTGAATGATCCATTAGCCCTTGTATGTCATGTTAGCCTATGTGAGTCCAGGTGTGCCTGCTACGGCTCTACGCCCCTGGCACTATGACAGATTATGGAAGTCCGGGTGTGCCTGCTACGGCTCTACGCCCCCGGCATGTATAAGTAAGAAAGATAGGGGCTAAATGGTGACAAGTTCATCCTTGTTGTGAAATGTTTGTGTTATGGCGCATACATGAAAGCATGATTTAAATTGATGTTTTATTATTCTGCTCACTGGGCTCTAGTAGCTCACCCCACTCCCTTTATCCCCAGAGTTGCAGGTACAGGATAGATCGGGAAGTCGGCTAGAGTGAAGTTAAGTCATGTATGTTGTAATAGATAGTAGTGGACATGAACATGATGTAATGAGTATTTATGACCATGTAATGTAATGAATGATTTGATGATGTATTGAGGATTATAGTAGTGCTTGACCTAGAGGTGTGTGAATCCCCATTATGTACAGAGTGTTTAATGAGTAATGATGTTAATGACCATGATTATCCAAGCTGATATGTATGATGATGATACCCCATTGGAGCATTTGATGAGGACTCCAGTGTGGGGTTTATGTATGATTTTGTGCATGCACAGGTTTTGCTTGGATAAGAGAAAAGAAAAAATTTTACAGATCATGTATATGTTGTTATGTATGGGATTCCACAGGTTGACAGGAGGTATGTAGGCTTGCTACGGGTCCCGGCGGCCTTAAGCCGATCTGGATCCTAGCGCCGGTAACGGGTCGGATTTTCGGGTCGTTACAGAGTGGTATCAGAGCCCTAGGTTCATATGGTCGGACCTAGAGTGTCGGGCTCATAGATGTTCTAGAAGGTCAAGCACACTAGGAAAATCATGTCCACTAGGATAGGATGTAGAGTCCTGTCTATATGATGATATGATATGCCATGATGATATGCATGTGCATAAATGCTATGATGTGATGCTATGTATGTGATGAGGGTTCATGTGTTTCCACATGAACCATATGATGCTAATAATTGCTGATACTATGTGCTGTTTTTCAGATAGAATGAGAGGAACTCGTCGATCTGCACGATTGACTGGAGTGCCACCTCAGGACGAGGGCACTGATGCCCGTCCTCCAGCATTGCCTAGGGCAATGTCCAGTAGGTCCAACAGAGACAGAGTAGCTAGAGACCCTAGAAGGTCTTTGGATCTGGGTAGAAGCAGATCAGTAAGGGGAACAGTGCAGGGAGGAATGTCTGAGGATATGGAAGTAGATCAGAGGAGGGATGGCAGTCTCGGTGTGAGCATGCCGGAAGAGGGCATGGGAGAATCAGAAGGAGGCGCTCAGGCCTCGAGTTATGTCCAGCCACATCACTACCCACCCTATTCACACCATCCAGGGTATTCGATGGGAGGTACATCGGATTACCCCAGTTTTAGCCCTTATCCTCCACATATGCCATACCCACCTTACTACCCACCATACTCTCAGTACCCCATGTACCCACCTCCACCTCCCTATACCAGTACAGCAAACCCTACCCCAGGGGATGTTGCACCTCCACCACCACCAGTACCTACTGTCCCGGAAACACAAGTACCCAAACCTACCTCATCTGGAGGGAGCAAGGTCAAGATGACCGATTACATGAAGTTGGGTGCTCCTCAGTACAGAGCAGGCGATGACCCATTTGAGTATCTGAGCAGGGTCAAGACTATTACAGATGAGATAGGGGCTGATGACAGTAGAGCCATTCAGATGGCTGGGTTCACACTGGAGTGCAAGAAGGCACGTGGTTGGTTTAAGAACTATGTGGACCCGAGAGCGGACAGTATGTCCTGGGAGGAGTTCGCAAATGAGTTTGCAGGATGGGCTTTCCCTGAGAGCTCTAGAGAGTAGAAGATGATAGAATTCGAACAGTTGAGGCAGACTGAACAGATGAGTGTGGAGGAGTACACAGACAGGTTCCTGGAGTTGTTGCCATATGCTGGGCAGAATTTGGACACAGATCAAAAGAAGTCAAGGAGATATATTATGAGGCTGCACTCCAGGTATTCCTCTTTGATACAGTCAGCAGAGAGGGAGAGTTTCCATGCCATAGTGGATATGGCTAGGAGAATGGAGGCTAGTGCTATCGTTGAGGGGAAGGTAAAACAGTCAGTGGCACAGTCTTCTGGTTCCAAGACCCCAGGTGGGGAAAGGTTAGACTCTTCTTCTCTGAGTGCAGGCAGTAAGAAGTGGGACAGAGGCCACAGAAAATCTAAGAAGAATAAGTTCTGGAACAAGATCAAGTCAGGTCTGGGTTTAGGCAGTGGCTCAAGCTCTGGCGCAGAGGTTACAGCATGTATGAGATGTGGGAGACCACACAAGGGAGTATGTCTGGCAGGGACAAACACATGTTTCAGATGCGGACAGGCGGGTCATTTGGCTCGAGACTGTCCTAGAGCAGCCTTTGCAGCACCGTCTCAGCAGACAGCCTCCGGCAGTGTGGTGCAGCCAGTAGCTCCAGCCGCAACACAGGCCAGTGGCAGAGGCAGAGGGAGAGGGTCAGCCTCTTCATCAGCAGGATACAGGGGTGAAGGTCCATCAGCTCCGGCACGGATCTTCACTATGACTCAGCAGGAGGCTAACACATCCAACACCGTGGTGTCAGGTAATCTCATCATTGGTTGTTCTGATGTGTATGTCTTAATGGACCCGGGTGCATCTCATTCTTTTATTGCTCCGAGAGTCGTGGAGAGGGTAGGATTGATGGTCTCCGGGTTAGAGTGTCCCCTATGGGTCAGTGGACCCAAGTGTGACCCGTCAGTGGCAGAGGCAGTCTGCCAATGTAGTCCAGTTTTCATAGAGGGAAGATGCCTTTCCGCCGACCTCGTGGTTCTAGACTTGACAGATTTTGACGTCATTCTAGGGATGGATTGGTTATCGACCCATGGTGCTACCTTGGACTGTAGAGACAAGGTAGTCAGATTCAGAGATCAGGATGGGTCAGAGGTCGTCTTCAGAGGAGACAAGAGGGGTACACCTAGAGGTCTGATCTCAGCTCTTCAGGCTCGTAGGTTGCTTAGGAGGGGATGTCAGGGGTTTCTAGCTCATGTGAGGGAGTTAGATAGTCATGTCAGAGAGCCCGCCTCAGTGCCTGTGGTGAGTGAGTTCTTAGATGTTTTCCCAGACGAGCTGCCAGGGTTACCACCTGCTAGGGAGATAGAGTTCGAGATTGAGTTAATGCCTGGTACCAGACCGATCTCTATCCCTCCCTACAGGATGGCACCAGCTGAATTGAAAGAACTGAAGGAACAGTTGCAAGAGCTGGTAGATAAGGGTTTCATCCGACCGAGTACTTCACCTTGGGGTGCTCCGGTTTTGTTTGTGAGGAAGAAGGATGGATCCCTCAGACTTTGTATCGACTACAGACAGTTGAACAAGGTCACTACCAAGAACAAGTACCCTTTGCCGAGGATCGACGATCTATTCGACCAGCTAGTAGGAGCAGGTTGTTTCTCCAAAATAGATCTGAGATCAGGGTACCATCAGTTGAGGATAGGGAATGAAGATGTACCGAAGACAGCTTTCAGGACCAGGTATGGGCACTATGAGTTCCTTGTGATGCCGTTTGGGTTGACCAACGCCCCTGCAGCATTCATGGACCTCATGAACAGAGTATTCAGTCAGTATATGGATCACTTCGTTATTGTCTTCATAGATGATATCTTAGTGTATTCCAGAAATGCAGAGGAGCATGCCCATCACCTGAGGACAGTTTTGCAGACCTTGAGGGAGCATGGCTTGTATGCCAAGTTCTCCAAGTGTGAGTTTTGGCTTAGGAGCATTTCATTCTTGGGGCACATTGTGTCAGAACAGGGTATTGAAGTAGACCCCAAGAAGGTAGAGGCTGTAGCTAACTGGCCTAGACCCACCACAGTGACCGAGATCAAGAGTTTTCTGGGTTTAGCAGGTTACTACAGGAGGTTCGTTCAGGACTTCTCAAAGATTGCTGCTCCTATGACCAAATTGACAAAGAAGAATCAGAAGTTCATATGGACCGATCAGTGTGAGGAAAGCTTTGAGGAGCTTAAGAGGAGGTTGACTTCAGCACCGGTGTTAGCTCTGCCAAAAAGTGATGATGACTTCTCAGTATATTGTGATGCATCCCGTGTGGGACTGGGTTGTGTGCTAATGCAAAATGAGAGGGTGATCGCTTATGCTTCTAGGCAGCTGAAGAAGCATGAGCTGAATTACCCCACACACGACCTAGAGATGGCAGCAGTGATCTTTGCACTCAAGATGTGGAGGCATTACCTTTTATGGGGTAAAGTGTGAGATCTTCACAGATCATAAGAGCCTGTAGTACATCCTGAGTCAGAGAGAACTGAACTTGAGGCAGAGGAGATGGGTAGAGCTGTTGAGTGACTATGATTGCAAGATTCAGTACCATCCGGGTAAGGCAAATGTTGTGGCAGACGCCCTAAGCCGGAAATCACTCGGCAGTCTATCCCACATTTCAGCAGAGAGGAGGCCGGTGGTGAAGGAGTTCCACAGACTTATGAGTGAGGGATTACAGTTGGAGTTGTCTGGCACAGGTGCCTTAGTGGCTCAGATGAGAGTGACACCCGTGTTTCTGGAGCAGGTAGCTCAGAAACAGCATGAGGACCCAGAGTTGGTCAGGATAGCCAGAACGGTTCAGTCAGGCCAGAGTAATGAGTTCAAGTTTGACGATAAGGGGATCCTCCGCTACGGGAACAGATTATGTGTGCCAGATGACATTGGTCTGAAGGGAGATATTATGGGGGAAGCCCATAATGCCAGGTATAGTGTTCACCCTGGAGCCACCAAGATGTATCAGGATCTGAAGAGAGTGTATTGGTGGCCAGCTATGAAGAAGGACGTGGCACTGTTCGTGTCAGCCTGCGATGTGTGTCAGAGGGTGAAACTAGAGCATCAGAAGCCGGCTGGAATGTTGAATCCACTACCGATTCCAGAGTGGAAATGGGAGAATATAGCTATGGACTTCGTAGTGGGGTTACCGGCGACGTCCAACAGATTGGACTCCATATGGGTGATTGTGGACAGACTCACCAAATCTGCTCACTTCATCCCTGTCAGGAGTGGTTACTCTGTGGACAAATTGGCGCAGGTGTACGTAGATGAGATTGTCAGACTGCATGGGGTCCCGGTATCTATAGTGTCAGATAGAGGGCCCCAGTTCACCTCCAGGTTTTGGCGGAGTCTGCAGAACGCTATGGGTACCAGATTAGACTTCAGTACTGCCTTCCACCCACAGACAGACGGACAGTCAGAGAGGACCATCCAGACAATAGAGGATATGCTCAGAATGTGTGTGCTAGATTTTGGCGGTTCTTGGAGGCAGCATCTACCTTTGGTGGAGTTTGCCTACAATAACAGCTATCATGCTAGCATAGGGATGGCTCCATATGAAGCTTTGTATGGGAGGAAGTGCAGATCACCTATCTGCTGGGAGGAAGTAGGAGAGAGGACTCTTGCGGGTCCGGAGTTAGTAGAGCTTACCAGCAGGGTGGTACCCATAATCAGAGAGAGGATCAAGACTGCTGCTAGTCGGCAGAAGAGTTATGCAGATATCCGCAGAAGACAGCTAGAGTTTCAGGAGGGGGATTTGGTTTTGCTCAAGGTGTCTCCTATGAAAGGAGTGGTTCGGTTCGGGAAAAAGGGTAAGTTAGCTCCACGGTACATCGGTCCTTTCGAGGTGCTTCAGAGGGTCGGTAATGTGTCGTACAAGCTAGACTTGCCTACTTCCATGGAGAGAATCCATCCGGTTTTCCATGTTTCTCTGTTACGGAAGTACGTGTCAGATCCGAGCAAGGTTCTTAGTGAGCCTGATGTAGAGATCCAAGAGGATCTCACCTATGTAGAACAGCCAGTGCGGATCCTAGACACTCAAATCAGAAAGCTGAGGAACAAGGAAATCCCAATGGTGAAAGTCCTTTGGAACCACCACAATATTGAAGAATGCACCTGGGAGACACGGGAGTCCATGCTCCAGCAATACCCCCATCTGTTTTGAGGTGAGTGTTAGTTGTTCTATGTGTTGCATGTATGATATATTGTATACTATGTTGTATGTTATGATTGATGCCATGCTTCGTATGTTAGTTGAGGAACATTCGGGGACGAATGTTCTTAAGGGGGGGAGAATGTAATACCCGGCTAGACTCCGGTATCGGAATCCCTACCGTCCGGTGGGACCTCGGATGTCGGAAACCTCTAGAAGGGTAAAACTATGATTTTATGAAATGTTTTCATGTATTTCATGGTTTTAAGTATGATTTTAAATGAGTTTTTGCATGAATATAGCTTGAAGGAAAACCCAGGTTCGGCCGCCGAACTTGACTTTCGGCCGCCGAACTTGCATGCGTTTTGGAGGCACGTTAGGCCCCCGAAAGCATGAGTGAGGGAAGTCCAGGTTCGGCCGCCGAAAATGAAGTTCGGCCGCCGAACATGGCATGCATGCGGAGGCACATTCGGCCCCCGAACGTGGCCTGGCCAGCCACCTATAAAAGGGTCCCTTAGGTCCTCACGGGCGAGCTTTTCTTCCCCGTTGTCGGCCAAGGTGAGTCTCCGCCGCTCCTCCCTCGATCTTGAGTGTTTTCTTTAGATCTTTCATGGTTTTCACGGGTTTTAACTTCTGTTTTGAAGATTTGTGAGTAAAGAGCAAGTTTTGGGTACTTGGAGGTTCAAAGAGCTCAATCTCTCCATCTCCAAGCTAGGATCGCCTTTCCTCTCGTTTCTTCAAGAGGTAAGCTTCGATCTATGCTTCTTTTATGTTTTATGAAAGTTTTATGCAAGTTGATGGGGTAGAATGCATGTTTAGGCTTGTTGTTAGGTTTATGGGTCTATGTTGTGATTTGAACAATGTATGTTGGAAATGTGTTGTTTGAAGTGTTGTAGTTGGGGTATATTATAGTTTGAGACCCCTAGGTGTGATGTATGATGTGTATGCATGTGTAGAAACAAGTTTATGCATGTTTTGAGGCGTTTTGGAGGCTGTGGACACAAGGGAGCCAAGTTTCTGCCCTTCGGCAGAAACTCAGGTTCGGCCGCCGAAGTGACTTTCGGCCGCCGAACCCCCTTGTGGAGGCAGTTTCGGCTGCCGAAGCCTGCCCCCGAAACTCAAGTTTCGTCTCTGTCTGGGAGGTTCGGCCGCCGAAAGTGCCGCCGAACCTGCATGACTTTCGGCTGCAGAGGGACTTTCGGCAGCCGAACCTGCCGCCGAAAGTGCCCTGTTCAGCCATTTCTTGCATGTTTTCATGTGAGGTTTTCAGGATGTTTTAGGGGGTTTTTGGGGAGTACTTTAGAGTCATATTCATGTATGTTTGGTCCCTCATTTGAGTCCACCTGTGTAGGTTCGGACCCGAGGAACCGAGACCCCCAGCAGTGAGCCAGCTGCTTCAGAGTCTCTTCAGAGCTAGCCAGAGGTGAGTGGAATAAACTTTAAGTTTTAAAGCAAATTAATGAAATGTTTTAGCATGATTCACGCATCATGAATGCCATGAGATATATTAGGTTGTTTGCATTAGAATTCACGAATATGTCGCATTGCATACTTTGTTGTTGATGTGGATGAATGTTGAATGATCCATTAGCCCTTGTATGTCATGTTAGCCTATGTGAGTCCAGGTGTGCCTGCTACGGCTCTACGCCCCTGGCACTATGACAGATTATGGAAGTCCGGGTGTGCCTGCTACGGCTCTACGCCCCCGGCATGTATAAGTAAGAAAGATAGGGGCTAAATGGTGACAAGTTCATCCTTGTTGTGAAATGTTTGTGTTATGGCGCATACATGAAAGCATGATTTAAATTGATGTTTTATTATTCTGCTCACTGGGCTCTAGTAGCTCACCCCACTCCCTTTATCCCCAGAGTTGCAGGTACAGGATAGATCGAGAAGTCGGTTAGAGTGAAGTTAAGTCATGTATGTTGTAATAGATAGTAGTGGACATGAACATGATGTAATGAGTATTTATGACCATGTAATGTAATGAATGATTTGATGATGTATTGAGGATTATAGTAGTGCTTGACCTAGAGGTGTGTGAATCCCCATTATGTACAGAGTGTTTAATGAGTAATGATGTTAATGACCATGATTATCCAAGCTGATATGTATGATGATGATACCCCATTGGAGCATTTGATGAGGACTCCAGTGTGGGGTTTATGTATGATTTTGTGCATGCACAGGTTTTGCTTGGATAAGAGAAAAGAAAAAATTTTACAGATCATGTATATGTTGTTATGTATGGGATTCCACAGGTTGACAGGAGGTATGTAGGCTTGCTACGGGTCCCGGCGGCCTTAAGCCGATCTGGATCCTAGCGCCGGTAACGGGTCGGATTTCCGGGTCGTTACAGACACAACAATTCAATGCACGAGTTTACTAACGGAAAACAAATTAAATGCGAACTTAGGGAGACATAACATAGAGGATACATAAAGAGAAGGGGTTAAGTTGACATGACCAGAACCCATGACAGAAGATATAGTGCCATCAGCAAGAGTAACAAAAGAAGGCGATGTATGAGACTCAAGATTGGACCAAAGGCTAAAATTACCTGACATATGATCGGTAGCACCAAAATCAATAACCCATTTGGAGGATGAAGACACAAGACATGCAGTAGAGTTATCTGACTCAGCAATTGCAGTGATAGAGGAGGAATTAGAGGATTTTAGAGATGCCTGGTATTGGATGAATTGTGCATACTCATCTGCAGATATCAAAATTCCCTAATCGGAAGATCCATTCAATTTGTATTCTGTGATTTTAGTCATCATAGGAATCACATCAGTTACGGTGGTGGTTTTAACTTCAGCCATAAGGACAACCAATCCAAAACGATAGCAACAAAAGAAACACAGAATCAGAAAATAGTACCGGCGTGAACAGTACCTCTGAACAACACTTGTCAACAGTACCCGTGAACTGTACCGATGAACAATACTGATGAACAAAACCCGAACGGCAAACAAACCTCAAATCTGACAAGGGAACGATTTGGTGACTCCAGCGATGGTGAGATCCAAATGTTACCCTTTATGGGTAATCCAAATGAACAGAGCTCGAAGTCTCCAAATTTTTTTTTTATTTAAACTTGACTAGAGAGAAAAAAAAAATTAAATCTCTACGAGAATGGCTCTGATACTATGTAGAAGGATAATATTTGTTATATTTCACAATAGAGATTACAACCTATTTATACATGAGAGACGGTATCTAAACAGGAAGGAAAATCAAGCCTATGATTATACAATCCCTAAGATTAAGCAACTGATCCATCTATCAATATTGACTTCCTATACTAACATATTTACTTTTCTATAACTTATAACAGACATCAAATCAATTTAGATGCAATTGCCTTAAATGTGCACCTTAGGAAATAGGCAGAATTTCTTTTATCTCCTAATCTGGATTCAACCCAATTCAAAATTCAAAATTAATTCCCATAAATTACAACCATCAATTGAGGTAGGTAAGACAATATAGATGAAAAAAGAAGCATATCACAATTTTCGGCCAAATCAAGATAAATAAGGCAAAGACGTTTTTTTTTTGTTTTTTTTTATGGATTTCGAATTTTTATTTCAAAAGAGATTATGTGACGATTGATAATCAAGAAGGTGCAGCCATGGACACATAAGTTTTCACCGAAATTAACAAGGAAGAAAAAGAAAACTAAAAAAACTCTAGATCCTGAGATAAATAAGAATTTACCTCACTTTAGCTCTGATACCAACTAATGCGGAACCCATGATCAACATGTGATCAAAAATTCCGTCACACAACTTGACAAAAAACAAGATAAAGATATCTTCTAGAAGGTTGCTCTATTATATCCCTAACCAATGAATGTGATTAGAAACATAGATAATAAAGTGAAGGTTGCTCTACCACACCCCCCAACACTTTAAAACTTAAAAGATAAAATATGACCAAAATACAAGGCTAAAAAAAGCCAAAATAAAAAAAGTATAGCGAGCCCACCATGACAAAGCTGAATCTTCACAAAAGCCTTTCTTGATCTTCACTTTAGGCTTCCCTTTGTATAGTTTTAATCCATAGGTTTGATTAGGCTCTCTAAGCTTATGATTGCAAGTGTTGCACCAAATCTACCCCATATGAGTTGAAGCACACTCCAAATATATATGGATCATATGAATATGATTTTGAACTCCTTTTAAATCCATTTGAATGACATAAGTTTGCTCCACACTATTGTTAGAAGTTTGCCCTATTGGATCCGTATCACAAGCTCATATGGCACCCCACACTTAAAGAAGCTGAAACACCAATGGTTGAAGGATTTAGATGAGAATCCGACAAACGCCACAATGAATAGTTGATAAGTTAGCCAAGATTCTTGGTGCAATTGATGAAAGCAAATCCTCACTTTCACTCAACGCAATACACACCAAAGGCATGAAAGGAATTCTGAAAATTTAGATTCAAAGCTGCTGTTTATAAGTGTTTCTTATCCTTATGTAGTAAGGAGAAAACAAACAAAACCCTAAGACACTCTTCTTAGGCCTAGCGAAACCACACATAAGACCTAAGACCAATCACACACTAAATAACACATTAAACTCATAAGTATTAAAACATAAGTCCAAGATATGGCCTAGCACTCTAAAACCTACAAGATAAAATATGGCCAGAATACAAGCCCAAATAAAACTAAAATAAAGCAAGTGTTTAAATAATAAAACATAGCAAGCCCATCAAGACAAAGCTGAATCTTCATAAAAGCCTT
The DNA here is from genome assembly GCF_001659605.2 of Manihot esculenta. NCBI lineage: Eukaryota > Viridiplantae > Streptophyta > Magnoliopsida > Malpighiales > Euphorbiaceae > Manihot > Manihot esculenta. The sequence continues at coordinate 24,756,603 of NC_035172.2, read as the reverse complement.
TCTTAATCTTCACTTTAGGCTTCCCTTTGTGTAGTTTTTTTCCATAGGTTTGATTAGGCTCCCTAAGCCTATGATTGCAAGTTTTGCACCAAATCTGCCCCATATGAGTTGAAGCACGCCCCAAATGTATATGGATCATATGAATATAATTTTGAACTCCTTTTAGATCCATTTGAATGATATAAGTTTGCTCCACATCATTGTTAGAAATTTGCCATATTGGATCTGTATCAAAAGAGTTAAAAGCTCCATGCTCACAAGCCACAAACACATTGCCGAAATCAGCATCATTAATGTACAAGTCCTTAACATGCTCAAAACCAAGCAATTTAGAACTCACCGCATTAATTAAAGCATATCTCCTAGACAAAGCATCTGCAACCACATTGTCTTTCCCATGCTTTTACTTAATCACATATGAAAATTGTTCAATAAACTCAACCCATTTACCATGCCTCTTATTCAATTTGCCTGGTCACTTCAAGTGCTTTAAGGACTCATAATTGTATGTATCCCAAACCCCTTGGGCAGGAGATAGTGTTGCAACACGTCCAGCGCTCTCACCAAGGCATACAACTCCTTTTCATAGGTTGAATAATTGAGATGTGCTCCGTTCAACTTCTTGCTGAAATAGGCTATTGGTTTCTTCTCTTGCATTAACACAGCCCCAATACCTACGCCAGAAGTATCACACTCAATTTCAAAAGTTTTATCAAAGTTAGGTAAAGATAATATAGGAGCGGATGTTAACTTCCCTTTTAAGCAGTCAAAAGCTTTCTATTGCTCCTCTCCCCACTTGAACCCAACTCCCTTCTGCAATCATAGAGAAATCCTGCACAAACCTCCTATAAAAGCTTGCAAGGCCATGAAAGCTCCTCACATCTGAAATAGATTTAGGAATAAGCCACTCCTTTATAGCTTTTACCTTCTCTTCATCTACCTCAATTCCCTGTGCACTCACAACAAAACCAAGGAAAACAAGTCTATCTATACAAAATGTGCACTTCTTAAGTTGAGCATACAAGCTCTCTTGCCTCAAAACCTGCACAACCAACCTAACATGCTCAATATGTTCGTCGAGAGACCTGCTATAGATCAAGATATCATCAAAATAAACAACTATAAATTTTCTCAAGTATGCACGCAATAAATGGTTCATCAGCCTCATAAACGTACTAGGTGCATTCGACAAACCAAAAGGCATAAGTAACTATTCATACAAACCATACTTTTTCTTAAATGCAGTTTTCCATTCATCACCAGGTTTCATCCTAATATGATGATATCTGTTAAATTTGGACCAGGCCTAACTCACCCCAAAAGCTAGCTCAAGAGGGAGGAGTGCCTATAGCCCATTTAAGGGGCACATTACCCTTTTCCACAACCGATGTGGGATTCAACACACCCCCTCACGCCCAGAATTTTTACTGGTGCGTGGCACATTTATGGGGCGCCCAACATCGGATGGGGAGGCTCTGATACCATGTTAAATTTGGGTCAGGCCTAACTCACCCCAAAAGCTAGCTTAAGAGGGAGGAGTGCCTATAGCCCATATAAGGGGCACATTACCCCTTTCCACAACCGATGTGGGATTCAACAATATCCACCCATAAGATCAATTTTTATAAAGTATCTGATACCAACTGACGTGGAACCCTATGGCACAAGCCTCAAACCCACACGCACAAGTAGATATGGAATCCAAAGATATGATAAACCCACCTCCTATGGCATCCCACACTTAGAGATGCCGAAACACCAATGATCGAAGGATTTAGATGAGAATCCGACAAACTCCACAACGAATAGTTGATAAGTTAGCCAAGATTCTTGGTACAATTGATGAAAGCAAATCCTCACTCTCACTCAATGCAATACACGCCAAAGGCATGAAGGGAATTCGAAAAATTTAGATTCAAAGCTGCCACTTACAAGTGTTTCTTATCCCTATATAGTAAGGAGAGAAAATAAACCTTAAGTCACTTTTCTTAGGCCTGGCCGAATGATGCGGAACCCCAGCCTATTAGAGACTGAAACGACACATACCCTAGTAAAAAGAACTTAATTCAGAAAATAATTCCCCAACCTAAAGCACCCTTAATTAACATGCAATTAAGAACACTTATAATAGATTGATTTTAAGAGCAGCAAGAATAAGAAACATACAAGTTAGTATCAAACCTTATTCGTGATGCAATGTCAAGAACCAAGATCTCTCTTAAGTTCTCAAAGAAGAATCGCATAAAACAATTGTATTGAATAATTGATAATCTGTCTACAATATGGAAAAAGAGATGCTTTATATAACATAAATAAAGACCCATGACCTTTGCCACTTCCCACTACTATGCATAGACCCATGATCTATGCCACTACCCACTACTCTGCATGGATCCATGATCTATGCCACTGTCCACTACTGGATAACTACCCACTACTGTTTAACTACCCACTACCAAATAACTACCAACTACTGGTTAACATCCAACTACTAAATAACTTCCCACTATAAATACAAAATTTGAATTGTCAATAAGGACACATTTGGCCTAATTGACTTTGAATGGCCAGATTGTTCTTCAACTTCAAAATGAACTTGCAAAGTTTCAACATATTCCTTCATGAATCCTTGAAGTGCTTCCTTCAATCTCTTGGATCTAAACCTTGTAATTGGTCCTTGAGGCAATGCTAGCTCATCATTTTTGGTGTTGTTGGTCGTGCTTACATCATCCCCTCCCTCTTGAAAAGGATTCGTCCTCGAATCTGTATCAAAATCAAAAGGAGACAAATCAGAAACATTAAAGGTAGCACTTACACCAAACTCACCTGGCAGATCAATTATGTATGCATTGTCATTGATCCGTTTCAGCACTTGATATGGTCCATCCCCTCGTGCATCGAGTTTTGATTTCCTTTGAGTTGGAAATCTTTCCTTTCGCATATGGATCCAAACCCAATCACCTGGTTTGAATACAACTTTCTTGCGACCCTTATTGACCTGTTTCTCATATATGCTGTTACGCTTCTCAATATGCTCACGCGCTTTCACGTGTATTGATTTAATCATTTCAACCTTCGCTTTTCCATCTAAATTAGACAACTCGTTCAAAGGTAAAGGCATTAAATCTAATACAGTTAATGGATTAAAACCATACATAACCTCAAAAGGTGAATAACTAGTAGAAGAATGGACTGCTCGATTATAAGCAAATTCAACAAATGGCAAACACTCTTCCCAAGTTTTCAAGTTCCTACCCACAATAGCATGAAGCATAGTTCCTAAAGTCCTATTAACAACTTCAGTTTGGCCATCTGTTTGTGGATGACAAGTAGTAGAAAATAAAAGTTTAGTACCCAACTTCCCCCACAAAACACGCCAGAAATGACTAAGGAACTTTGAATCTCTATCAGAAATAATAGTCCTAGGTATACCATGCAAATGGACTATTTCCCTGAAAAACAAATCAGCTATGTTCGTTGCATCATCAGTTTTATGACATGGAATAAAATGTGCCATCTTGCTAAAGCGATCTACAACAACAAATACTGAATCTCTATCTCTTTTTGTCCTAAATAAACCTATCACAAAATCCATAGATATATTAGTCCAAGGTTCAGTAGGTACAGGCAAAGGAGTATACAACCCATGTGGCAAGGACTTAGATTTAGCCTGTTTACATGCAAAGCATTGAGCATAAATTTTCTCTACATATTTTCTCATGTTAGGCCAATAAAAGTGTTCATTCAACATGTCTAAAGTCTTTTGCACACCAAAATGTCCCATTAATCCTTCGGAATGTGATTCTCTAACAAGCAACTCACGCACTGAACAATTAGGTATGCATATTTGTTTCCCCCTAAAAAGAAACCCATCATGCAAATAAAACTTTTTAAGTGCCCCATGTTCACATGCCTTAAATACATCAGAAAAATCAGTATCATTCTCATACATATCTTTCAAATGCTCAAATCCTAACAACCTAGAACTAAGCATGGAAGTCAATGCATAACGTCTAGATAATGCATCGGCAACCACATTCTCTTTACCTTGCTTGTATTTTGTAGAAGGATAATATTTGTTGTATTTCACAATAGAGATTACAATCTATTTATACATGAGAGAGGGTATCTAAATAGGAAGGAAAATCAAGTCTATGATTATACAATTCCTAGGATTAAGCAACTGACCCATCTATCAATATTTACTTCCTATATTAACATATTTACTTTTTATAACTTATAACACTCCCCCTCAAGTTGGATCATAAATGTTAATCATGCCCAACTTGTTACATATATAATCGACTCGAGTCCCATTTAGAGCTTTAGTGAAAATATCTCCTAATTGTTCTCCAGTTCGGATATGTTCTGTTGATATTATCTTTTGTTGAACCTTTTCACGAACAAAATGACAATCAATCTCGATGTGTTTGGTCCTCTCGTGAAATACTGGATTGGAGGCAATGTGGATAGCTGCTTGATTATCACACCACAACTTAGCAGGCACCGAATTTGAAAACCCAACTTCTTCCAACAGTTGGCGTACCCACAAGATTTCACAAACGGCTTGTGCCATGGCTCGATATTCAGATTCAGCACTAGAACGGGAGACCACATTTTGCTTCTTACTTTTCCATGAGACCAAGTTACCTCCCACAAAAACACAATACCCAGTAGTTGACCTCCTATCAACTTTCGAGCCTGCCCAATCAGCATCAGAAAAGCATTCAATATTTGAGTGCCCATGGTTACCATAGAATAGGCCTCGTCCTGGGGCCCCTTTAAGGTAACAAAGAATCTGTCCCAGAGCATCCCACTGGGCAACAGTAGGAGAGGACATAAACTGACTTATCACACTCACTGAATATGCAATATCAGGACGAGTCACAGTCAAATAATTCAGCTTACCAACTAATCTTCTGTACCTTCCAGGATCTGCAAATGGCTCACTGTCTTCTGTGGTAGGTTGAAGGTTAGGGGTCATTGGGGTACTACAAGGCTTAGCATCCAATTTTCCTGTTTCTGCCAACAAATCAAGAACATATTTTCTTTGAGATAAGAAGATGCCTTTCTTACACCGCATAACTTCAATTCCCAAGAAATATTTCAAGGAACCCAAATCCTTTGTATGAAACTGTGTTTTAAGAAATTCTTTTAGGGCTGTGATGCCAGCAATGTCACTTCCTGTAATAACGATATCATCCACATATACTACAAGCAGAATTACTCCACTATCAGAATTTCTATAAAACACTGAGTGATCACACTTACTTATCTTCATTCCAAACTGTTGGACCACCTCACTAAACCTGCCAAACCATGCTCGAGGACTCTGTTTCAAGCCATAAAGGGATTTTCGAGGTCTACAAACCTTACCTGACTCCCCCTGAGCAACAAAACCAGGTGGTTGCTCAATATAAACCTCCTCCTGAAGATCACCATGAAGAAAAGCATTTTTAATATCCAGTTGATGCAAGGGCCAATCATGAGTAGCCGCCAAGGAAATAAACAATCGGACAGATGCGAGCTTGGCAACTGGAGAGAATGTATCAGAATAGTCAACTCCATAAGTTTGTGCATAACCTTTGGCCACTAAACGGGCCTTGAGGCGAGCAATAGATCCATCAGGGTTTACTTTTACTGCAAACACCCATTTGCACCCAATAGCCCGCTTTCCTGGGGGCAAGGACATCAACTCCCAAGTACCATTAGTGTCAAGGGCCATCATTTCCTCTTCCATTGCAGCACGCCAACCAGGATGGGACAAAGCCTCAATAACAGTTTTGGGAATTGAAATAGAATCTAAAGCAGTGACAAAACAACGAGAAGAGGAGGATAATTGATCATAAGAGACACAAGATGAAATAGGATAAGTGCAAGTACGTTTACCTTTGCGAAGAGCAATGGGCAAATCCAAATCAGACGGTGAAGGATCAGTGGGAGCAGGATCTGTCGACGAAGAAGCAGGTAGCGGAACGGAGTCAGAGTCCTCTAAGCGTCTGGAATACACATGAAAGATGGGAGGGCGACCTGACACATGAGCGAAAGGTGTAGGAGTAGTCTGAGGAGACAAAGAGCGAACAGTGTATAACAAGAGGTCATCTTCCTCCCCCTCGGTGTTATAAACAGATGATGGCGGAAAAAATGGAGTGGACTCAAAGAATGTTACATCCGCAGACACAAGATACCGATTCAGATCAGGAGAAAAACAACGATACCCTTTCTGACGTCGAGAGTAGCCAAGGAAGACACATTTGAGTGATTTAGGATCCAATTTAGTAACCTGTGGACGAACATCACAAACAAAACATGTACAACCAAACATACGTGGCTCAATAGGAAACAAAGATTTAGTGGGAAACAAAATGTTATAAGGGATATCACCATGAAGGATGGAGGAAGGCATGCGATTGATAAAAAAACAAGCAGTGGATACAGCATCAGCCCAAAAACATTTAGGTACCTTCATCTGGAATAAGAGAGCTCTGGCTACTTCAAGAAGATGTCGATTTTTTCTTTCAGCAACTCCATTTTGTGAAGGAGTGGCAACACAAGATGACTGATGAAGAATCCCTTTTTGTAACAAATAAGATTGAAATTCCCCAGAGAGATACTCTTTAGCATTATCACTTTGCAATATACGGATGGAAGTATTGAATTGGGTTTGGATTTCAGCATAAAATGCACAAAAAACAGAAAATAATTCTGAACGACTCTTTATTAAAAATAACCAAGTAGTACGAGAGAAATCATCAACAAAAGTAATAAAATACTTAAAGCCAGACTTAGACACAACAGGACAAGGACCCCAAACATCTGAATGTACTAACTCAAAGGGGGACGAAGCCCGTTTATTGACTCGAGGCAGTGTAGGTAAACGATGATGTTTGGCAAATTGACAAGACTCACAATCTAGAGTAGACAAAGAATGAAACTGTGGATATAACTTCTTTAAAACTGAGAGAGAAGGATGCCCCAAACGACAATGAACATCAAAAGGTGTTAAACGCGTGGTGCATACCAAAGATCGAGGAGATCGAGGTAGTTGCTGATCCAAAACGTAAAGACCCTTTGACTCACTCCCTCTACCAATAATCTGCTTCGTCGAAAGATCCTGAAAAACACAGTGATCAGGAAAGAATGAGACACAACAATTCAATGCACGAGTGAGTTTACTAACGGAAAGCAAATTAAATGCGAACTTAGGGAGACATAACACAGAGGATACATAAAGAGAAGGGGTTAAGTTGACATGACTAGAACCAATGACAGAAGATTTAGTGCCATCAGCAAGAGTAACATAAGAAGGCGATGTACGAGACTCAAGATTGGACAAAAGGGTAGAATTACCTGACATATGATCGGTAGCACCAGAATCAATAACCCATTTTGAGGATGAAGACACAAGACATGTAGTAGAGTTACCTGACTCGGCAATTGCAGTGATAGAGGAGGAATTAGAGGATTTTAGAGATGCCTGGTATTGGACGAATTATGCATACTCATCTGCAGATATCAAAATTCCTTGATTGGAAGATCCATTCACTTTGTGTTCCGTGATTTTAGTCATCATAGGAATCACATCAGTTACGGTGGTGGTTTTCACTTCAACCATGACAACAAACCCAAAACGACAGCAACAAAAGAAACACAGAATCAAAAAACAGTACCCGGCGTGAACAGTACCCGGCGTGAACAGTACCGATGAACAGTACCACGTGAACAGTACTCGTGAACAGTGTCGATGAACAGTACCGTGAACAGTTCCGATGAACAGTACCGATAAAAACACCTCCCCCAAAACCCGAACGGCAAATAAACCTCAGATCTGACAAGGGAACGATGTGGCGACTCCAGCGATGGTGAGATCCAAATATTACCCGTTATGGGTAACCCAAATAAACAGAGCCCTAAGTCTCCAAAAAAAAATTTTTTTTTTCTTTAAAAAAAAAACTTTGACGGGAGAGAAAAATTAAATCTCTACGAGAAAGGCTCTGATACCATGTAGAAGGATAATATTTGTTGTATTTCACAATAGAGATTACAATCTATTTATACATGAGAGAGGGTATCTAAATAGGAAGGAAAATCAAGTCTATGATTATACAATCCCTAGGATTAAGCAACTGACCCATCTATCAATATTTACTTCCTATATTAACATATTTACTTTCTATAACTTATAACATATTTAATCACATAAGGAAAGATTTCGAGATATTCAACCCACTTACCATGCCGCTTGTTCAACTTACCTTGTCCCTTCAAGTGTTTGAGAGACTGATGGTCGGTATAAATCACGAACTCATTAGGCAGTAAGTAGTGTTCCCAAACTTCAAGAGCCTTAATCAGTGCGTAGAACTCTTTATCATAGGTGGAATAGTTCAAATGTGCGCCACCTAGCTTCTCACTGAAATATGCTATGGGTCGGCCTTCCTGCATAAGAACAGCACTAATACCAATCCCACAAGCATCACATTCGATTTCAAAGGTTTTAGAAAAATCAGGTAACCTTAAAACAGGAGCAGTAGTAAGTTTTTCTTTTAATGTGTTAAATGCAAGTTCCTGTTTTTTACCCCATTTAAATCTTACAGCCTTTTTAATGATCTCATTTAGAGGTGCAGCAATAGTGCTAAAATCTCTAACAAACCTCCTATAGAAGCTTGCTAGTCCATGAAAGGATCTCACCTCATTAGCATTCTTAGGTGTAGGCCATTCTTGGATAGCCTTAACCTTTTCAGTATCTACCTCAACTCCACGTGAACTAATAATAAATCCTAGGAATATGACACTATCAGTACAAAATGTGCATTTCTTAAGATTAGCATACAGTTCATGTTCACGCAACTTCTGTAAAACAAGTTCAACATGCCTAATGTGGTCATCCATGTTTCGGCTATAAATCAATATATCATCAAAATCCACAACCACAAACTTACCTAGGTAATCACGCAAAACATGGTTCATCAATCTCATAAATGTGCTAGGTGCATTAGTTAAGCCAAAAGGCATCACTAACCATTCATATAAACCATATTTTGTCTTAAAGGCAGTTTTCCACTCATCACCTAACTTCATCCTAATTTGATGATAATCGCTTTTCAAATCAATTTTTGTAAAGAAAACAGCACCACATAATTCTTCAAGCATATCATCTAATCTAGGAATAGGATGGCGATACTTTACAGTGATTTTGTTGATCGCACGACAATCAACACACATGTGCATTGTTCCGTCTTTCTTTGGAACCAACAAAACAGGTACTGCGCATGGACTAAGGCTCTCCCTGATATGTCCCTTAGCTAGCAACTCATCAACTTGCTTTTGCAATTCCTTCGTCTCCTCAGGATTGCTACGGTAAGCTGGACGGTTTGGAATCTGAGCTCCAGGAACAAAATCGATTTGATGTTCTATTCCCCTAATGGGTGGCAATCCAGATGACACCTCCTCAGGAAATACATCCGCAAAGTCCTGCAATAACTTAGAAAAAGAACTAGGCAATTCAACAGTAGGGTTAGTCTCAATCATAAAATTGGAACTAAAACGCAATATAATCAAAGCTCTCTTCCCTAAGTATGCTTTCTTCAACTCTCTCTCTTTACAATAAAAGGAAGACTTGCTGAATTCTTCACTCTTCTCACTCAGCTCTCCTTTTACCTCCACACTCACTAACGTTTTTTCTCCTGCACATCTCTCATTTTTATCCTTTCCTGTGCAGTCACTCTCCTTTGGGCCATTCGAAATTTTCTTTTTACTACTGGCCTCTTTTCCCTCATTCTTTTTACTTATCTCACCTCCCTTACCCAATTTAGCAGATTGTTGTAATTTCACTTGATCTGCATATACATCTTTAGGAGATAATGGTACAAGTATAGGTTTTACACCGAGGAACGTAAAAGAAAACCTATTACTATACCCATCATGAATGACACGCCTATCAAATTGCCATGGTCTACCTAACAAAATATGTCCAGCCTGCATGGGTACAATATCACAAGTAACCTCATCTACATACTTGCTAATAGAAAATGAAACTTTACATTGCTTGGTTACCTTTGCTTCGCCACTATCATTCAACCACTGAAGTCTGTAAGGATTAGGGTGTTTAATAGTTTCTAGTCCTAATTTATCAACTAAAATAGTACTAGCACAATTAACTTGACTACCCGAATCTATTATCATGCTACAGACTTTACCTACCAAACAACGAGTGTGAAAGATGTTTTCACGCTGTTCAAATCCTTCTTCTTTAATAGAAACATTTAGAGTACGCAATATTACTAAGGACTCTCCCTGAACAGGATACTCTTCTATCTCTACATCAAAATAATCTTCTAAAGGTGGTATTTCATCAGAATCAGAATCAGTTTCGGAGACTATCTCATCTCCCCTCACTATCATGGCACGTTTATTAACACACTCATTGGCATAATGCCCACGCCCTTTACATTTAAAGCACTGAATATCTCTAGTTCTATTTGATTTAAGGGCTGATTCATTTTTACCATGAGAGTTGGATGTTTCTTTGGAAGGTAACATGCCTTTTTGAGTTGAAGACTTATCAAACCTTTTAGGATCAGGCTTGGTGTTCCATTTGGAGCCCCATTTGCTGTTGGAGTTTTGAGCAGCCCTGTTGCTCCCCCATCTATTTCGGCCTCTTTGTCTTTCCACCTTAATTGCAATGTTCACCAAGTCTTCCAAATCAACATATTGTTGCAAATCAACCACATCAGCAATCTCCTTGTTAAGACCACCAAAGAAACGAGCCATAGTCTGGTCTTCCTCCTCCACTATGTTTGCTTTGATCAGGAGCAACTCCATCTCCTTATGATACTCATCAACGGACTTTGATCCCTGAGTTAATCTTTGCAACTGATGATGGAGATCTCTATGGTAATAAGTAGGCACATATTTCTTCCTCATGATTCGCTTCATCTCGTCCCAACTAGCAATGGGTAACTCTCCATTCCTTCTCCTAGATTTCACAAGCTCATCCCATCATATTAGTGCATAATTTGAAAACTCAAGGGCAGCAAGTTTTACCTTTTTATCGTCAGAATAGTTTTGACAGTTAAAAATCATCTCCACTTTATGCTTCCACTCTAAATAGGCATCAACATCAGCCTTACCATTGAAGCTTGGAATCTTCATCTTTATGGAGTTCATACTGTTATCTACATATGGTACACGATCATTGAACCTTCTGGCTCGGAAAGGGGCTGATTGTGCCTCATTTTCCTCTTCATAGGATGGATCGTGTGCATCATCATCCCTCTGAATGGACTTGCCCTTTGAAGATCTAAGGTTGTCCTCAAGGTTATCCATTCTAGAATTTAGCTTCTGAAAGCTATCCATGAAAGCTTTATATATATTTTTAAGATCAAATGTAGGGTAAGAAGTATCACCAGTATTATGCCCAGACATTATAGAAAAAAATTCACATTTCTCTCAACTCACGTCTTTAATTTTCAAGCACTCACTTGGTATCTCAAAAGTGCACTTCAGAATAAACACTCAATAAGCCAAGTTTGTATGATTCAAATAATAAGGAAAGCAAGGAAAGACCTAAGAAGAAAAGATAGGAAACAACACTAGATGCAAACTGACCAAAATGAACAAATAGATTGATTTAGCACACAAAAGTTAAATTTCGTGTACTATGTGTAATTAGATGTTCAACAATGTGCAATTTGTCAAACTCAATGTAAGGAACCAACAGACAGAAAGACACCAAATTGACAAACTAAGAATCAAAAATTGACAAGACGGATGTGCTTAACACGAAGTTTTCCCTAAGCATGCAATCCCAGGTTAATTGATATTAATATTGACTCAACAAAAACAATTCAAAGCAAGCAAACAAAATAGACACTTAAAACAACAAGTATTAAGTACAACTGTTTTGTGAAAATACTATCCAAATTTGTCCTAAACCTACCCCAAACATGTATTTCGAATTCCAAGCCCAGAAATATATTCAAGGTATATGAAATATGATTTATATCAGTAGATATCAATCAGAATGAAGTTTGAACAAATGACCCAAAGTGGCAGAAATCCTTTTTTTTTTCTTCTTGTTTTGGTTTTTTTTTTTTATATGGACAGAAGTAAAACACTGGAAATACTATTCTAAGAGTATTAGAATAGCAGCATATGAATTAGGGCAGAAAGCATAAACCAAATCACTAAAGATAGTAATTCCGCCTAAACAAGAATTTAGGGTAAAATTTGATTTGAACAGCAACCAAACAATGTATTCGACTTTAATAGGTATCCCAAACCAGATTTCCAAAGTGATATATTCAGCCAATAATGGACAAAATTGAATGTAAAGACGCAAAGGATAGTTAAGAAATTATTACTAAGCCTAGCTCTGATACCAATTGATGCGGAATCCCAGCCTATTAGAGACTGAAACGACACATACCCTAGTAAAAAGAACTTAATTCAGAAAATAATTCCCCAATCTAAAACACCTTTAATTAACATGCAATTAAGAACACTTATAATGGATTGATTTTAAGAGCAGCAAGAATAAGAAACATACAAGTTAGTATCAAACCTTATTCGTGATGCAATGTCAAGAACCAAGATCTCTCTTAAGCTCTCAAAGAAGAATCGCATAAAACAATTGTATTGAATAATTGATAATCTGTCTACAATATGGAAAAAGAGATGCTTGATATAACATAAATAAAGACCCATAACCTTTGCCACTTCCCACTACTATGCATGGACCCATGATCTATGCCACTACCCACTACTCTGCATGGATCCATGATCTATGCCACTATCCACTACTGGATAACTACTCATTACTGTTTAACTACCCACTACCAAATAACTACCCACTACTGGTTAACATCCAACTACTAAATAACTTCCCACTATAAATACAAAATTTGAATTGTCAATAAGGACACATTTGGCCTAATTGACTTTGAATGGCCAGATTGTTCTTCAACTTCAAAATGAACTTGCAAAGCTTCAACATATTCCTTCATGAATCCTTGAAGTGCTTCCTTCAATCTCTTGGATCTAAACCTTGTAATTGGTCCTTGAGACAATGCTAGCTCATCATTTTTGGTGTTGTTGGTCATGCTTACATCACCGAACCACTCATAAGGTCCAAACCCAATCACACACTAAAATAACACATCAAACACATAAGTATTAAAACATAAGCCCAAATCATGGCCCAACACTCTAAAACTTAAAAAATAAAATATGGCCAGAATACAAGTCCAAGCAAAGCTAAAATAAAACAAATGTTTAAATAATAAAACATAGCAAGCCTATCATAACAATGCCGAATAAATTAGAGAGCGCTATCTCCATTACACACCTTAAGCAAGATGAGTAGCTTAGGTGTTTCTTCAAGCTTCGCGAGACATTTGTCAATGGCAAGCTCAGTCAATTCTTGTGTTTCTTGCTCTTGAATGTGTAAGTTCATAGCTGCTTAAAGCTTCTTAGCTTAGCTTCTTAGCTTTGCTTCTTGTCACTGGTCCACTAGGGAGCACCAATGGATCCTTGCTTCCTTGATTCTCATGTGATTGTGCTTGCTGGTTCGTATCATTCTCTCCTTCCTCAAAAAGATTTGTCCTCAAATCTGCAACATGATCAAGAGGACAAAAGTCAGACGCATTAAAGGTAGCACTAACCCCATACTCACTTGGCAAGTGTATTTTATAAGCATTGCCATTGATTCGCTCTAAGACTTGAAATGGACCATCACCACGAGCATCCAGCTTATTCTTCCTCCGATTTGGAACCCGTTCCTTTCGGAAGTGCACCCAAACCCAATCACCAAGAACAAACACCAGTTTCTTCCGTCCCCTATTTTCCCTGTCAGCATACACCTTGTTCCTCTTCTCTATGTTAGACCGAGCCTTCTCATCTAAGGACTTCACCAATTCTTCCTTTTTAGCACCATCTAAACTAGAGAGCTCATGTAAAGGTAATGGAACAAGATCAAGCATAGGCAGTGGGTTAAAACCATAAACAAGCTCAAATGGAGAAAACTCCGTGGATGAATGTATGCTACGGTTATATGCAAACTCAATAAAAGACAAGCAATCTTCCCAAGTGTTCAAATTCTTACCCACTATAGGTCTGAGTAAGGTACCAAGAGTTCTATTCACCACCTCTGTTTGGTCATCTGTCTGTGGATGAAAAGTATTAGAATATAAGAGTTTAGTACCCAACTTACCCCACAATACTTTTCAAAAATATTAATGGTACTTTGCATCTCTATTTGACACAATCGTTCTTGATACTCCATGAAGTCGAACCACTTCCTTGAAGAACAAGTTAGCTACATTGATGGCTTCATCAGTTTTATGGCAAGGAATGAAGTGAGCCATCTTGCTAAACCTGTCGACAACAACAAATATGTTATCTCGACCACGCCTAGTCCTAGGTAAGCCAAGCACAAAGTCCATAGAAATATCCATCCAAGATGAACTAGGAACAGGTAAAGGCATATAAAGTCAATGAGGCATAGACTTAGACTTTGCCTGTCTGCATGCAATACAAGAAGTGCATACTTTCTCAACATCTTTGCACATAGAAGGCCAATAAAAATGCTCAAATAAGGTGTCATAAGTCTTATGTACTCCAAAATGCCCAATCAAACCCCCGCAATGAGATTCAAGCACAAGCAAATCACGCATAGAGCATCTAGTGATGCGGAACCCCAGCCTATTAGAGACTGAAACAACACATACCCTAGTAAAAAGAACTTAGTTTAGAAAATAATTCCCCAATCTAAAGCACCCTTAATTAACATGCAATTAAGAACACTTATAACTGATTGATTTTAAGAGCGGCAAGAATAAGAATCATACAAGTTAGTATCAAACTTTATTCGTGATGCAATGTTAAGAATCAAGATCTCTCTTAAGCTCTCAAAGAAGAATTGCGTAAAGCAATTGTATTGAATAATTGATAATTTGTGTACAATATGGAAAAAGAAATGCTTTACATACCTAGAGTAGCCTAGCCTAATTAAAAAAAAATAAAAATAAAAAAATATTTAAAAACCTAAATAAAGACCCATGATCTTTGCCACTTCCCACTACTATGCATGGACCCATGACTTATGCCACTATCCACCACTATGCATGGACCCATGATCTATGCCAGTATCTACTACTTGATAACTACCCACTACTGGTTAACTACCAACTACTGAATTAGTGATGGGGAATCTGTTAATGCAAATACAAAATTTGAATCGTCAATAAGGACACATTCAGCCTAATTGATTTGGAATGGCCATATTGTTTTTCAACTTCAAAATAAACTTGCAAAGTTTCAACATATCCCTTCATGAATCGTTGAAGTGCTTCCTTCAACATCTTGAATCTCAACCTTGTAATTAGTCCTTGAGGCAATGCTAGCTCATCATTTTTTGTGTTGTTGGTTGTGCTTACATCATCTAGGCACACATAATTTCTTACCCTTAAACAAGTAACCATCATGCCTATAAAAAGAGTTAAAAGCTCCATGCTCACAAGCCACAAACACATTGCCGAAATCAGCATCATTAATGTACAAGTCCTTAACATGCTCAAAACCAAGCAATTTAGAACTCACTGTATTAATTAAAGCATACCTCCTAGACAAAACATCTGCAACCACATTGTTTTTCCCATGGTTATACTTAATCACATATGGAAATTGTTCAATAAACTTAACCCACTTACCATGCCTCTTATTCAACTTGCCTTGTCCCTTCAAGTGCTTTAAGGACTCATGATCCGTATGTATCACAAACTCCTTGGGCAGGAGATAGTGTTGCCACACATCCAGTGCTCTCACCAAGGCATACAGCTCCTTTTCATAGGTTGAATAATTGAGATGTGCTTCGTTCAACTTCTCGCTGAAATAGGCTATTGGTTTCTTCTCTTGCATCATAACAGCCCCAATACCTATGCCAAAAACATCACACTCAATTTCAAAAGTTTTATCAAAGTTAAGTAAAGATAATATAGGAGTGAATGTTAACTTCCCTTTTAAGCAGTCAAAAGCTTTTTGTTGCTCCTCTCCCCACTTGAACCCAACTTCCTTCTTAATAATTTCTGTGAGTGGTGCTGCAATCGTAGAGAAATCCCGCACAAACCTCCTATAAAAGCTTGCAAGGCCAGGAAAGCTCCTCACATCTGAAATAGATTTAGGAATAGGCCACTCTTTTATAGCTTTCACCTTCTCTTCATCCACCTCAGATCCCTGTGCACTCACAACAAAACCAAGGAAAACAAGTCTATCTATACAAAATGTACACTTCTTAAGTTTAGCATACAAGCTCTCTTGCCTCAAAACCTGCACAACCAACCTAACGTGCTCTATAAGTTCGTCGAGAGACCTGTTATAAATCAAGATATCATCAAAATATACAACTACAAATTTTTCTAAGTATGCACGCAATACATGGTTCATCAGGCTCATAAACGTACTAGGTGCATTCGACAAACCAAAAGGCATAACTAACCATTCATACAAACCATACTTTGTCTTAAATAAAGTTTTCCATTCATCACCAGGTTTCATCCTAATATGATGATATCCACTCATAAGATCAATTTTTGTAAAGTACCTGATACCAATTTATGTGGAACCCTATGGTACAAGCCTCAAACTCACACACACAAATAGATATGGAATCTAAAGATTTGATAAACCCACCTCTTATGGCACCCCACACTTAGAGAAGCTGAAACACCAATGATCGAAAGATTTAGATGAGAATCCGACAAACACCAGAATAAATGGTTGATAAGTTAGCTAATATTCTTGGTGCAATTGATGAAAGTAAATCCTCACTCTCACTCAAAGCAATACACGCCAAAGGCATGAAAAAGAATTCTAATAATTTAGATTCAAACATGCCTCTTACAAGCGTTTCTTATCCTTATATAGTAAGGAGAAAACAAATAAAACCCTAAGACACTCTTTTTAGGCCTGGCTGAACCACACATAAGGTACAAGCCCAATCACACACTAACTAACACATCAAACTCATAAGTATTAAAATATAAGCCCAAGACATGACCCAATACCTTAAAACTTAAAAGATAAAATATAGTCAAAATACAAGCCAAAACAAAGTTAAAATAAAAGCAAGTGTTTAAATAATAAAACATAGCAAGCCCATCATGACAAAGTTGAATCTTCACAAATGACTTTTTTTATCTTCACTTTAGGCTACCCTTTGTATAGTTTTGGCCTACATATTTGATTAGGTGACGCGGAACCTGATGCGGAAGCCCAGCCTATTAGAGACTGAAACGACACATACCCTAGTAAAAAGAACTTGGTTCAAAAAATAATTCCCAAATCTAAAGCACCCTTAATTAACATGCAATTAAGAACACTTATAATTGATTGATTTTAAGAGCAGCAAGAATAAGAACCATACAAGTTAGTATCAAACCTTATTCGTGATGCAATGTCAAGAACCAAGATCTCTCTTAAGCTCTCAAAGAAGAACCGCGTAAAGCAATTGTATTGAATAATTGATAATCTGTGTACAATATGGAAAAAGAGATGCTTTATATACCCTAGGGTAGCCTAATTAAAAAAGAAAATAAGTAAAAACCTAAATAAAGACTCATGATCTTTGCCACTTCCCATTACTATGCATGACCCATGATCTATGCCACTACCCACTACTATACATGGTCTCATGATATATGCCACTATCCACTGCTGGATAACTACCCACTACTGGTTAACTACCCACTATTGGATAGCTACCCACTTCTGGTTAACTACTCACTACTAGTTAACTATCAACTGCTAAATAACTACCCACTACTGAATTAGTGATGGGGAATCTGTTAATGCAAATGCAAAATTTGAATCGTCAATAAGGACACATTCAACCTAATTGACTTGGAATGATCAGATTGTTCTTGAACTTCAAAATGAACGTGCAGAGCTTCAACATATCCCTTCATGAATCCTTGAAGTGCTTCTTTCAACCTCTTGGATCTCAACCTTGTAATTGGTCCTTGAGGCAATGCTAGCTCATCATTTTTGGTGTTGTTGGTTGTGCTCACATCAGAATCCTATGGCACAAGCCTCAAACCCACACGCACAAGTAGATATGGAATCCAAAGATTTAATAAACTCACCTCCTATGCCACCCCACACTTAGAGAAGCTGAAACACCAATGATCGAAAGAATCTGACAAACGCCACAATGAATAGTTGATAAGTTAGCCAAAATTCCTGGTGTATTTGATGAAAGCAAATCCTCACTCTCACTCAAAACAATACACGCCAAAGGCATGAAAAGAATTCTGAAAATTTAGATTCAAAGCTGCCTCTTACAAGTGTTTCTTATCCTTATATAGTAAGGAGAGAAAATAAAACCTTAAGACACTCTTTTTAAGTCTGGCCGAACTACACACAAGATCCAAGTCCAATTACACGCTAAAATAACACATCAAATACATAAGTATTAAAACATAAGCCCAAAACATGGCTCAACACTCTAAAACTTAAAAGATAAAATATGGCTAGAATACAAGTCCAAACAAAGCTAAAATAAAACAAGTGTTTAAATAATAAAACATAGTAAGCTCATCATAATAAAGCTGAATCTTCACAAAAGCCTTTCTTGATTTTCACTTTAGGCTTCCCTTTGTGTAGTTTTGCCTCATAGGTTTGATTAGGCTTTCTAAGCCTATGATTACAAGTGTTGCACCAAATCTACCCCATATGAGTTAAAGCATGCCCTAAATGTATATGGATCATATGAATGTGATTTTGAACTCCTTTTAAATCCATTTGAATGATATAAGTTTGCTCCACACTATTACTAGAAATTTGCCCTATTGGATTCGTATCATTAGGCTCCCTAAGCCTATGATTGCAAGTGTTGCACCAAATCTGCCCCATATGAATTGAAGCACGCCCCAAATGTATATAGATTATATGAATATAATTTTTGAACTCATTTTTCTAAATTATCTTGGAAAAATCTCCTTTCTAAATGGGCTGCACGAATTTGGCTTCTAATATATGGCAAATTAATTTAAAACAAATCCCACAAAATACTAAAATAACAAAATAACAAAATTGTCATAAATGCAATTTGGTTATACATGCATTACTCAATCTGAAATTGTGTTGCACGTTCATATGTATTAAAGAGCGTGTAGCTTGTTTCCTTATTCTCTCATACTTTCCAAATATAGTTCTCATCTCGTACGCCTTGAATTGAGCGATAGTAACTTGATTTGTCCTCAAATCTTCAAACACAATGACTAGAAAAGAATTGACATACATGGGATCCTCTTTAAATTCAGTATGATATTTTGCGAATAAAGCACTAAACTTTAACATCTCTCCTCTTTTTTCTTTCATTCTTTTTTTTTTTTGAAATCAATCAATTGAATTGATTTTTTTTCTTTACTCTTCTTTTTTTTTTATCTCACTTTTTAAAAAAAATCTCACACAACTGAAATAAAAATATTTTTTCTCTGTTTTTTTTTGTAAGAGAAACTATAATATAAATCGAAATAAAAAATTACAAAACAAATAAATTAGATAAATAGAAATTTATCTATCATTGTGCTCTGATACAAATTGATATGGAACCCAAGACCAACTTGTAATCAAAAACTCCGTCACACAACTTGATAAAGAACAAAGCAAATATATCTTCTGAAGGGTTGTTCTACTACACCCCTAATCAACGAATGTGATTAGAAACATAGATAATGGAGCGATGCTCTACCAAACCCCTAACCAACCAATGTGATTAGAAATATAGATAATCAAGTGAATGTTGTTCTACTACACCCCTAACCAATCAATGTACTTAGAAACATAGATAATCAAGCGATTCCAGTTTTGAGAACGCCACAAGAAATTTTTGATAAGTTAACTAAGTATGGAATAGATCTATATTAGAACGCCACAAGATTAAACGTTGATAAGTTGCTAAATAATGGAGAAGAACCAAATATTGTTCAAACATCATCTTTATTCATTGGTTTCCTTCTGGCTGCCACCTTAAGGGTGTTTTTATAGCTTTCAAACCCTAATTCTATTGTAGAAAGGTGTAATTACAATATAGGAAATATATCTAGTCGAATAGTCAAACCTAATATTACATTAAAGATCATTTTCCTAAATTGTATTGGAGAAATCTCCTTCCTAAATGGGCTGCACAAATTTAGTTTCTAATATATGCTAAATTAATGTAAAACAAATCCCACAAAATACTAAAATATCAAAATAACAAAATTAGCCTAAATGCAATTTGGCCATACATGCATTACGCCATCTGAAATTGTATTGCGCGTCTACATGTATTGAAGAGTGTGTTGATTATTTTCTTATTCTCCCATACTTCCCAAATATAGTTCTCATCTAGTAAGTCTTGAATTAAACTATGGTTGCTTGATTTGTCATGATTTGGAATTTTCCATTTTAAATTTTTGAAACATTGTGCCATTTCCTTGCTCTTATCAAAACTGACCAAACCGAATCTAATTAAATCAAACTAACACTATACATAACAATCTCAAAGAAACTTCTCTAATCACTGTCCAATATCACCATCCCTCTCACTCTTCGGTTCTTCTCATCTATTTTTTCCCCTTAATCTTCATTCACAAATCTTCTTCTTCTTCTTCTACTGTTCTCAATCTTCATTCATTGATATATCTAATCTAGATCTAGCTCCTCCTTCTTCTACTGTTCTCAATCTTCATCCATTGATATATCTAATCTAGATCTAGCTCCTCATCGTTCTCCTTTTCTTCTTATTCTTCTTTGCTTTCATTTCACCCTTCTAGATTTCTTTATCTTCATCGACATCAACTCCTCTAGATGGAAGAGATAATGTTAAAGGGTATGGGAAATTTCTGGCTAAGAAAAAAAAAGAGAAAGAAAATGATATTAGTGCAATGAAGTTGACAATCGGATGCATGGAGTGCAAGAGTAGGGGAAATAAAAGAGAAGGGTCATTATGATGTGAATACTTGAATTAAAAGGATTTCTTTTTCTTGTTGTTTGGATGTACTGAGGGTCTATGGGCTCTTTGTTTATGGGAGCTTCGTGATGATGGATCAATTTTCGATTGAGATCTGATTCAGACTTGTTTATGTATTTGCTTTTTTTAGGGTTTGATTTTTTCTTTATCTTTCTTAATTATTTCTTCCGATTGTTTTTTGTGTTTACTTAATCAATAAATTAATTTCTATTTTATAGAATAGAATGAAGTCACAATTAGATTATAGACTATTAACTATAAATTTAAGTGATTGCTTATTTTTAAGAGTTCAACGTTATTTATTTTTGGGTTTATATATGACTTACATCTGATGTATTTTCTCAGTTCTAAATACTGCAATAAAACATTCTCCAGTATTTCTTTTTCTTCTTGCTATTCTTCTATAAACCTCCCCTATTTTTGTTTTAGATTAGATTTGTATTCAATTTCCTTAATTATTGTTTGGGATAATGTTCAATGCTTGGTTCATGGGTTTAGTTTAAATCTTTCTTTTTTTTTTTTAATATGGATTTTCATCTTTATATGGTTGAATGTTTTTGTTTCTCTGGAGTTTAGTTTTCTGGGTTTGATGTTCCTGTGCTTTTGGTGTTCATTCGTGAGATTAGTTTTAAATGGACTAGATCAAACCAAATCAAACAGAATGAAGCATAGACTTGTCCTCATAATTAGTTTGGAATTTATAATTGCTCTCTCTGACTTATAAATTTTTTTGTTGACTAACAGAATAATCAAATGGTTGTATTTTGATATGATGATAGATATTTTAATTGGCTTTAAGAATTATAAGGACTAACTATTTAATTTTATCAAAATTTAAGAATCCCATAGTAATTATATATCATTCAATTAAATTTTAAATAGAATTTATTTCAAATTAATTCCATTATTTAGTACAGCACAGTCTTTGAATTCTATAAGCTCATAGTTGATATTTATAATTGAAATTCAATTACTTTCACTTTTTAAATTACCATAAAAAATAATGTCTCTTATTTCGATTGTCAACAAATTATTTAAGCTTTACTTAATTCTAATCCTGATAATTCTGAGTTAGCATTTCTGATTGTAATCGTAGTTTGAATTCTCGTATCGACATTATAGTTATTTGGTTTAGAAGGCAAGCAACAATGGCTGCTCGTATTTTAGTTAGAATCTCCATTAACCATCTTACTTTCAGGTCTGGAATGAAATTCCCATGCTCTTGTTAGATTTTTACACTTAATAAAATTTCAGTTTCTTTCAAAAAAAAAAAAAAAACTTTATGTTTTACTCTATTAAAAAATTTATATTTAATAAATTTATAACGATTAACAAACGTATAAATCCATTAACAATATATTAGTAAATATAAAATAAATTTACATATCTTGAATATTTATATAGCAAAATAAATAGTATCATTATTAAGAACATAATAAACTTAAATACTATAAAATTAAAAAAATATCTTTTAATTATGTACACATACTAATAGTAAATGAACAGAAAGTTTTATGATTTTCATATTATTTAATCAATGAATCTAATTAAATATAACAAAATGGATGATTAAGAAAAAATTGTTTGATATCAACATTTTAGTCCGAAAACGTTGTTACATAGATTTTTTGCATTCATTTTAAATTTTAAAAAATATAATAGGATTTGATTTTAGTTATAATTCATTTTAAAAAAATTAAATTACTATAATTGAATTTTATTTTTATTTAAATAAAATACATAAAAAATGCAACTAAATTTGATTTCATAGAATTTAAAAAATTAAAATTGAATTAAATACAATGTATAACTCTTGCGCTCACTATTATTAGAGACTTGATACTCATAAAAATTGCTCATAAGCGTTAGCGGCTCAATTCCTTATTAATTTTTTCTGGTTAGATAATTGTATATTTTAAAGTTTTTATTTATTGTAAACTCTGATCGAATGAATTTATGTAAATTTTTTATTTTGGAGCTTTAGTGAAATTTTACCGTTCAAAAAAGGTTGTATGAGATTTTCTATTGCATCATACCACCATTTATAGTGATGCCATAATTATTTAACACTTTTTTTTTTTTTTTATCTAAGATATGTTCACTAACGTGAAAAGGTAGTACAAGCCTAAAATTCTAAGAAGTAAAGGAAAACTAGCCCAATGGGTTCAGAGTCCTAAAAAATGAACAACAAATAATGACCCTAAGCCGATTCATCAAGAAACTTTAGCTCTACTAAACTAAACTATGCCAAAAAAAAAAAAAAAGGAGCGCCACATCAGGGAGAAAATGATGAGGTTAGCGAGGGAGTTCTAAACTACAAGAAACTAAGCATTCGCTCATGAAATAAGCCTGATATCAATGTATAATATTTATTTTATTTAACAGTATTAAAATTTAATTTTCAAGATAAGTCTCTCCTTCACATATAAAAAAGAAAGAAAAAGTAATTAAGAAATGAAAAGGGACAAGAAAAACTGTAGCCATGTCTTACAATTGCAATCACTTGCCCGCACATGCTTGACTTGATGAGATGGCTTCGACCGTAAAAAAATACAAAACGAAAAACCAAAAACTTGATGAGATGGCAGCTCAAAAGTCAGAAACTAAGGCCAACTCATCTCTCGCACACCCGTCAAAGAAAGATCTGTGGCGTTTCTATAGCTATTATTATTTATTATTATTATTCTATTTGAAAATTGTAAATGGAAGAATGGTAAGCTTATTAAAATATCTTTAAATATAAATTTTATTAGATATTTTTATCCCCTAATCTATTTGACTTTTAATATTTTAAAAAAATTAAAATACATAGAAGACTATATTAATAATCATAAACTTAAATAACTCCTAGCAATTTATATTCAAAAATAAATAAAATAATTAATATATTTTCTATAAGAAAATTTTATCTTATAAAATAATAGTGGATCCATATAAAATTTTATATTTATATTATAGATATATATTGATCCAATTTAAATAAAAATTATATAATTCAAATTATGCTGATAGCAACCTTTGTGAATCACCTAATAGAATGCGACCTCTCACCAAAAGCTTTTTCTTTTAAACATAATGAATAGGAGTAACCCATAAGCTTAACCTCCACCTTCTTTCGTTGGAGTATTATTCACTTTTTTAGAAACTAATAATTTAATTATTTAATCTACTTTTAAAAATACACTAAATAATTTTTATTTTTTAGCTATTAACTATTTAAATATCTTTTATTAACTATATAAATTAAATAGTTATTATTTTAAAATTATAAAAATTAAATAATAATTATTATTTAGAAATTACAAGAACTAAATAATTATGTTTGTAAAATTATGAAAATTAAATAAATATATATTGAAATATGCAAATACCAATTAAAAATAATAGCATTTTAATCATTAACCGTTTAAGTGGAGAAAAGAAACAAATAGTTGATGATTTAAAATAAAATTGGTAAATAGTTAATCATTAAAAAAGTTTATTTAATAGAATTTTAAAAATAAAAAATAAATAAGTAATTTAAATTACAGCAATTAAATAGTTCAGTCTATTAAAAAAAACAATTAAATAGTTCAGTCTAATTAAATCTATATATTTTTATTTAAAAATTAAATAAATTTAATTTAAATTATTTGATCAATTAAATACTTATAGTTTTACTTGAAGCTTAAATAAGTTTTAATCTAATATAATATTATTTTTTAATAATAAAATATTTTTTAAAATAATAAAATATTTTTTTATAATTTAAAATATAAAAAATTACTATTTTAATTAGCATAAAAATAAAAAAAAATACATAGAAATAGTAAATAATTTTTAAACTACAAAAATAAAATTTTATTATATAAAAAATTTATTATTAAAAAATAATATTATAAATTTATTTTACCGTTAAATAAAAATATTAAGATTTAATTTAAAAAAATTAAATTAAATTTATTTCAACTTTTAAGTGAAAATATAGGATTTAATTGCATTTATTTCTGTTAATTTATTTTTCTCAATTAGTGATAATTTTGACACATTTGTTGTTCTGTAAATATTATGTAAAGACTATTATAGTCTTTCCTATAACATAAACTTTCAAGTTTAAAAAGAATATAAGTTACACTCATAAATTTAACTTGGTAATAAATGTATTTGAATAAATCAGATGTCTTAACTTCTACTTCCCATCTCCAATCCCTATTTTAATATATATATATATATATATATATATATTAAATATTAATAATAAAAATATTTTTTATATAATAAAATTTTATTTTTATTATTTTAAAAATTATTTATTATACCTATATATTTTTTAAAATTTTTATGATAATTAAAATATTAAACTTTTAATTTTTTAAATTATAAAAAAAATAATGTTTTATTAGTAAAAAATAATATTTTATTATATTAGAACCTATTTGATCCTAACAAAAATATAGAATTTAATTATTTCAAAATTTTGAATTAATTTTATTTCGCCCATAAAAAAAATATGGATTTAATTAAATTTATTTTCATTTTAAAAATATATTAAGATATTTTAAAAATTTTTAAAAAATTAATAATTGATTTTTTATAATTTTAACTGCTAATTAATTTTTTTACTTTTATAAAAATATCTACTAATTAATATTTTCATATACTAAAGATATTTTAAATCTTTATATAATATTTAATAATTAAAATTAATTAATAAATTTTATAAAGTCTAATAAAAATTTTAATATATTTTTAAAAATTATTGATTAATTAATAAAATTTTCTCCCTAAAAAATTTTTGTTTTCTGCGTATTTTGGCACATCCGTTGTTGTCCGAATAATGATATTATTTTGTTGATATTGAGTAAACAAATTATTGTTTTGTGTAATTATTTTGATTGACTATTCTTTTGGGTTAGTTCCTCATGAGTCCCGGCTATACTTCTTTCGTCAAAGGGAGATACAAGTTGTCTGGTTCCAAGCTCCTCCAAAAATGCTATGAATTTATTGCTATTCTGGTTTTCTTGGGATCGTGTTCTTATATTCACTCATGGGCCTTAATCAGACCCATCTCCGATTTGTTTCTCTTCTTCGTTCCAAGACTCTGTTTCACATAAATCTTCAAGCCATGAAGTAAGTTACATCTCTCTTTTTCTTAATTGTGTTCTCATTTTTTCTCTTTTCTGTAAAACTTTTAAAGGGCTCCAGGTGATGTATCTTCTAGTTTCAGTTGCTCTACTCATTAGACTGTAGGTTTCGGCAGTGATATCTTGCTATTTCAGGAACAAAAGGTATGGGTTTGTTGGTTTTGAACTGTAGCAATCTGGGTTCTGTGATTAGTGAAGTGATATTTGGGAGCGATTTTACTTATTAAATTCATGGAGACTCTGTTCGATTCATTTTTCATACAGTATTTTATAAATCGTGGATTGCTCTCTGTTTTACACTTTAATATTTGAGGAGGCACGAGTTGCATTGTTTGACTGGTTTTTAGAATGTGCTTGAAGTAAAATAAATTTTTTTTTTTACAGATGATTACCTTCAATCTTCTTGTCTTGCTTGTGAATACCAGTTTGTTGTTTAAGTCTAATCTGATACTCGCAAGTGGATTACTTCTTTTTAATTTCTTCACCTCAAGAACTAGTTGAGCAATTGAAATATATTATAGATCAATTATTACGTTCCAAATGCTTATATTTCTGGATACGTGATAATCTTGCACCAGGTTGAGGTGTTTTTGCAGAAAATGGATCTTTAAATTAGAAACAGATTAGTACATAGATGTGCTGATGATCTTTTCTAGTTATACCCTATGAGGAATAATATATGACACCAAGGGTGGAGATTAAAATTCAAGCTGGACTTTATTGGTTGAAAATTTTGTCTTCTTTTTTTTTTGATACTGAAAATTTTCTAGGATGCATTTCATCTTTTTTTCATTCTCCTTTTGCTTGATGATATCATTCAGTCCTTCCACTTAACACTAGATAGAATGTGTTGCATACTGCAGAAGTGTGTAAACCGACAAAGAATTATGTGGTTTACACGCTCTCAATATACCCTCACTATAAAGCTACTCATAGTAAATGTATTAGTTAGTCCCTATATTCTCCTATAGACATAACCCAATATATTTACTATTCATGGTATGCAATGAACAATAATCTCTTCATCTTGGATTATGTCCTCCAAAGCCTCTCTCCATTGAGCAAAGGCCAAATAGCCTTTGCACAAATGCTCTTATATATAATGTTAGCCTCCCAATCCTATTTTAATTAGGAATCCAATTTAGTTTAGGAGTAATATTATAATATGAGTCTTACCTGCTATAGGAAATAATCCTCCATCCCGATTAAGGAATATTTTTTCCACCTAATTAGGAAAATGTCTCTCCAAATCCTATGTTGATTATGGGTAATAAATATAACAGAATGGTACTGGAAGTCCTCCTATTTTAAGGGGATATTTTAGCTAGATTTTGGTTGCATAAGCAGTTTTCTATTGCTAAAAATATGTTAACAGCCCTGAGATCAAATTATCTACTCAGAAATGCTGTGGTCTTCATTTTGAAGACTAAAAATACTTTTCACTTCTCTAACTATTTTCACTATGCATTAACAATTTCATCTTGAAATGAAGTTTTGATCTGAGAAATTATGTTATTTTTTACTCAGCAGTAATCCGACAGTTCTAAGCTATGGCATATGATTTTAGTATTATGGTTGAAGGTGTTATTCCCATGATCCCATGATGTTACTTTTCATGTACAAGTTTCTCCTGTACATTATTGAGAAGAACTACAAATTATATCAGCTTAGATTTAATATGCTCATGGATGACAATATGTCTGTCAATGAGTTGTATGACATCTATTGTTTAAAGGCATCATGCTCGCATAGTGTATATTATCTTCATTTCTGGACGCATAACCTTTTTATTCCAGAAAGATATTGGACTTAATGGCTTTATTTTTTTCAATTAATTTGTTTGTTTGTTTGAGGAGAATTCTATTTCATGTATTGACTTCGTCTTCTGTATTTTGGCAATATTTTACTCTCCACAGAACAAGAAAGATTTTTGGGATTTCTCTTTCTCTCATCCTTATAAACTTGGCTGCTATCATGGAGCGAGCTGATGAAAATCTCCTTCCTTCTGTTTACAAAGAAGTCAGTGAAGCTTTCGATGCAGGGCCATCTGATTTGGGTTATCTTACTTTCATAAGGAACTTTATGCAGGGACTGGCATCACCCCTGGCAGGTGTACTAGTTATAAGTTACGACCGCCCTGCAGTTCTTGCAATGGGGACATTATGCTGGTCCTTATCAACTGCTGCAGTGGGTGCAAGCCAGCATTTTCTGCAAGTTGCATTCTGGAGAGCAGTAAATGGCTTTGGACTGGCAATTGTAATACCAGCATTGCAGTCTTTCATTGCTGATAGCTACATGGATGGTACGAGGGGAACTGGATTTGGTTTGGTGAACCTTATTGGTAACTTTGGTGGTATAGGAGGAGGTGTGATCGCCACAATTATGGCTGGCCAGCAGTACTGGGGCATTCAAGGATGGCGGTGTGCCTTCATCATGATGGCAACATTAAGTTCTATTATAGGACTTCTTGTTTTTTTGTTTGTTGTTGACCCAAAGAAAACAATCAGTATCCCTCGTGACACCCGTGAAAGTTTTGATAGGTACAAATCACTTGGATGAGGTTCTTAGTTTCGTCGTTTATTTTGATGTGTACTACTGTATACATATGTTCAGCATACAATCTTTCTTTCTTTTTTTTTTTATTGGAAGAAAAATCAGCATATAATATTAAATGTGCAAAAACCGATCATCTTGGATATAAAGAACCTCTTTTGGGGGGTTAAATAGGTTAGGAAAAAATATCTCTTTTTCTTTTACTTTTAGCGATTTAGTTGTTTTGGCTGCAGGAATGACTTGTTAGAAAGGAGCAATTGTAGTGTATCTTCCATTTGGACAGAGTCTTGGACAGCCATGCAAGTTGTTGTGAGAGTGAAAACATTTCAGGTTATTGTTTTGCAGGGCATTGTTGGTACTCTACCATGGACTGCCATGGTGTTCTTCACTATGTGGTTTGAACTAATAGGTGAGCACATATGCAGTCTATTTACCTGAAACTATAGTATACCCATCAGAAGTACATTGAAAATGGCAATGATTATTATACATTACTAATGTGGATGATTATGATGAAGCTATCAGTGCTTCATCCATTATAATGGAATACCACAATGAATTCTACTGCTCTAAAGATGCGAGAAAAAAACGTTTTATATATTTATTGGGATACCTGTTTTCCTATTTTCACTACATTTTGGGATACCTGTTTTCCTATTTTCACTACATTTTGGGATACCTGTTTTCCTATTTTTTCATAGTTTTAGAATTAGGATAAAGTACTATAGACTGAAATCTGGCTAAGGTTTGTTGTAACATAAATATTTTTCTTTGGGTAAATTACAGTGTAATCTCCAAGATTTCGCAAAATCCACTACATAGTCTCTGTTTTTTTAATAGTAAACAATCTAGTCCCTAAGTTTTTGTTTGTCAAATCTCATGGACTGTATTGAAGATTACCTTTTTTTCCTTCTGCTGTTTCAAAATAGCATTTAGCAATTTAGATTCTTGTAGCATGTTAACCACTCTACTTCGGCCTTTGATGTTATTATATTCTAGCATCAAACGTTTTAGAAACTCCATGACATTTTAGGAATTAGAGAAGTGCTCCATCTCATTCCATTTACAGTGTTGAAATTAGAGAAGGGATTTGAGAAATGCTATAGATTAACGAAGCAACTATGCAAGAAGATTTAGTAATATGCTTGTCAACTGTCTTGTTCAGGTTTTGATCATAGAAGCACTGCATTCCTCCTCAGTCTCTTTGCCATTGGATGTTCATTGGGGGCCCTCCTTGGTGGATTCATCACTGATAGGATGTCGCATATTTACCCGCACTCTGGTCGCATCATGTGTGCACAATTTAGTGCCATAATGGGCATTCCATTCTCTTGGTTTCTTCTTAAAGAAATTCCTCTGTCAGTAAACAGTTATTTCACTTTTGCCGTTACACTTTTCCTGATGGGCCTGACTATCAGCTGGCTCGGCCCTGCTGTCAATGCGCCAATGTTCGCCGAGGTAGTCCCTGTGAAGCACCGAACCATGATATATGCATTTGATCGTGCTTTTGAAGGATCACTCTCTGCTTTTGCTGCACCCTTGGTTGGAATTCTTTCAGAAAATATTTTTGGGTATGATTCAAAATCTGTTGATCCACTTAAAGGTTCTATCAAGCAGGCTTCTGCATTGTCGAAGGGGCTTCTTTCGATGATGACAGTTCCATTTGGTTTGTGTTGCTTGTTCTACGCTCCATTGTACAAGTATTTTAGGCGGGATCGTGAAACTGCCAGAATGGCAAGTTTAAAGGAGATGGAGATGACACGAGAAGCATTGTAAGGACTAATCACTGTAACTATACATTTTTTTTTTTCCGGAAATGATGTCTTTTGCTTGATCAGAGGGTATGCATAGAGGAGCTTTTCTATACAACAGGCTATATGCTTGTCATTCATGTAGTGAAGAATGATCATCTTTTGCTCTGAAATGATAAAACCAAGAAAATGACACAATGCTTCAAGAATTTAAAATGTGAAATTTCAAATCATAACAAATTAAGTTACCATTGCTTAAATAACATACTCTTCAATACATGCGGACAAGCAATATAATTTCAAATCGCGTAATGTATATATAGTCAAATTGCATTTAGACCAATTTTGTTATTTTAGTATTTTGGTATGCTTGATAAATTAACTAAGTATGGAGAAAATTCATATTAGATGCCACCAGATTAAATATTGATAAGTTGCTAAATAATAGAGAAGAATCAAATATTATTTATAATATCGTGAATGCGCAATACAATTTTAGATCGTGTAATGTATGGTCAAATTGCATTTAGACTAATTTCGTTATTTTAGTATTTTGTGAGATTTGTTTTAAATTAATTTGGCGTATGTTAGAAGCCAAATTCGTGCAAGGAGATTTCTCCAAAACAATTTAGAAAAATAATTTTTAATGTAATCTAAATTTGATTATTTGACTAGATTCTATACTATAATTACAACTTTCTATAATAGAATTAAGGTTTGGAGGTTATAAAAACACAATTAAGGTAGCAGCCACAATTAGCCAATGAATAAAGATGATGTTATGAACAATATTTGATTTTTCTCCATTATTTAGCAATTTATCAAGGACTTGAGCCAATTTGAAATTAACAGTGATAGAAACACAACCTTTGTGATTGGAGATCCCATGAAAAATGTTCATATGGGTAATAACAAGTCACTTGTTAGTTCTGACTATTTGTCGTTGTGGCTTTCTATGGTGTGAGAAGTGTTAAGACTACATTAATGAGATGATGAGATGAAAACTCTTAATGATATTCATATCCCTTACGGGTGGTGTATAAATTGCAGTATACACTTAATGATATCACCTATATAAGTGTGGAGTGAGGCCGCTTCTATGAGATTGTGGCATAATCTCTAAAGCACTTATGAACTACCAGGCACACGCATGGCCTATTAGCTCAAAACAACATTGACAACAACACATGTGGAATGTTATGAAATAGATGAGATATTAGCATACAAAAAAGAGTTTTTGGTTCATAGAAATAAAAGCTTCACCAATTACTCTATATGTTAAGTCATATTAATTTAGGTCTGGTTCATAGTCCAAAATACACCAGATTCAAAACATATACGCTAAATTTCTAAATCCAGCAATGAAAAATCTTTTGAAATATGTGGGGTATTGTTATAAAATTAATTTAGATTTCAAAAGATTTGATGGTTGTTGAAGATTTTATGGTCGTTAAAGATTTTGTGAAATTTTTTTGCTATTACAGGTTTGAGATTTAAATCTAATATTAAATCTGGCCGTTGTGATTTTATTATATTATCTCAAGATTTTTCTAACCGTTTACAATGACTTTTTTTTTTTCACAAAGTAGTAAAATAAGATTGTTTTTCTTTGTAAAGATGAAGGCTATTTATAGTGAAAAAATAGCCGTCGTAAGCGGTTAGAAAAATCTTGAGATAATATAATAAAATCACAACGGTCAGATTTAATATTAGATTTAAAAATCAAAGCTGCAACAGCAAACAAATCTCACAAATAAAATTTTCAACGATCATAAAATCTTCAACAACCACAAAATCTTTTGAAATCTAAACTAATCTTACAACAATCCCCACATATTAATTGTTAAAAAAATAGGATAAAATAATTAAACCTGAGTCGTGTTGGATACTATCTTTAAAGATTTATTTTGTAATCTCTCACAATTAAACAAGGTTTTCTGGAATTTAATTTACAGGATTAAAACAACAAAAATTTATCTCTAATTTATAATCGAGCAGGAATCATAGAGAACAAAAAAAATAAAGTAGAAAAATGAGTGTTTTTCTATTTATAGCGAAAAAAATGGCTATTGTAAGCGGTTATAAAAATCTTGAGATAATATAATAAAATCACAACGGTCAAATTTAATATTAGATTTAAATATCAAACGTACAACAGCCAAAACAAAGATGAAACGTTTGATATGTTTCAATTATATAAAGCTGAAATAGAAAATCAATTAAATAAGAAAATAAATAGGATTAAATCAGATAAAGGTGGAGAATATATCTTATTTAATGATTTTTGTGAAAAAGAATGAATAATTCATGAATTTACTCCACCTTATTCACCTGAATCCAATGGAATAGCGGAAAGAAAAAATAAAACATTAAAAGGAATGATGAATACTTTATTAATAAGTTCTTTCTCACCCAATAACCTTTGGGGAAAACTGTATTATCTGCTTGTCATATACAAAATATGATACCTTATAAAAAAACTGATAAAACACCCTAAGAACTTTGAAAATGTTATACACCTAATTTAAAATATTTAAAATATTTAAAAGTGTGGGGGTGTCTTGTTAAAGTAATTCTTTCTAATTCTAAAAAATAAAAAATAGGTACAAAAACTTCTAATTATATATTTATGGGTTATGCTGAACATAGTGCTGCATATAGATTTCTTGTTTTGAAAAGTGATGTGCTTGATTGTAACACTATAATTGAGACAAAAAAATACTGAGTTTTTTGAATATATTTTTCCTTTAAAAGTTGAAAAAATTTTCCATGCAACTAATGAAGATATTTATGAAAATGATTTTGGAAATAATAATGAAGATTTAAGTAAAAGTAAAAGATTAAAAAAAAGAGACTTTTTTGGAAATGACTTTTATACTTATTTTTTTGAAAATGAACCTTTAAGCTTTTTTGATACTATTAAACCTTCCAAAATTCCTTTCTGAAAAAGAAGTAATTAAAGGTGAAATTAATCCTATTACTCAAACTGATACCTGGACTTTAGTAGACTTGTCTTCAGGAGCTAAACCTATTGGTTGTAAATGGATTTTCAAAAGGAAATATAACCCAAATGAGTCAATTGAAAAGTATAAAGCATGGCCTATTAGCATAAAATAGCGTTGACAATAAGATCTTTGGAGTGTTATGAGATTGAGGAGATATTAGCATACAAAAAATGAGTTTTCGGTTCATAGAAACAAATGGAAATATAACCCAAATGGGTCAATTGAAAAGTACAAAGCATGGCCTAT
Source organism: Manihot esculenta (assembly GCF_001659605.2). Taxonomy (NCBI): domain Eukaryota; kingdom Viridiplantae; phylum Streptophyta; class Magnoliopsida; order Malpighiales; family Euphorbiaceae; genus Manihot; species Manihot esculenta. The sequence continues at coordinate 24,722,915 of NC_035172.2, read as the reverse complement.
TAGCATAAAATAGCGTTGACAATAAGATCTTTGGAGTGTTATGAGATTGAGGAGATATTAGCATACAAAAAATGAGTTTTCGGTTCATAGAAACAAATGGAAATATAACCCAAATGGGTCAATTGAAAAGTACAAAGCATGGCCTATTAGCATAAAATAGCGTTGATAATAAGATCTGTGGAGTGTTATGAGATTGATGGGATACTAGCATACAAAAAACGAGTTTTCGGTTCATAGAAACATGGCCTATTAGCATAAAATAGCGTTGACAATAAGATCTGTGGAGTGTTATGAGATTGATGGGATATTAGCATACAAAAAACGAGTTTTCGGTTCATAGAAACAAAAGTTTCACCAATTACTCTGTATGTTAAGTCTTATTAATCTAGGTTTGGTTCATAGTCCAAAAGATTTTTAAGGCAATGAAAAATCTTTTGAAAAATATGAGGGATTATTGTAAAATTAGTTTAGATTTTAAAAGATTTTATAGTTGTTGAAGATTTTATTTGTGAGATTTTTTTGCTGTTGCAAGTTTGATATTTAAATCTAATATTAAATCTCACCGTTGTGATTTTATTATATTATTTTAAGATTTTTATAACCGCTTACAATGGTCATTTTTTCCACTATAAATAGCATCCATCTTTACAAAGAAAAACACTCTCATTTTTCTACTTTATTCTTTCTCTTCTCTATGTTTTCTGCTGGGTTATAAATTAGAGATAAATTTTTGTTGTTCTGATCCTCAAAATTAAATTCCAGAAGAACCTGTTTAATCTTGGGAGTTACAAAATAAATTTTTAAGGCAGTGTCCAACACGACTCTTTTATTATTTTATCTTATTCTTCCAACAATCCTAGATATTATACCAAGATGTTACATTTTTTTAATATAAGAAGCACTAACATGTCCTAATATAGCATGCCATAAATTAAAAGAATTAAACAAATAAGTAGAAAAAGATGCATTTTCATTTGTTATTGCAGAAATATTGAGAACAAAGAGTCTCTTATTATAATAACATTTTCCAACAAAAATATCATTTTTAATCAGTATAATTTTGTCTGACTCAAAAAACACCTTAATCCCAGTTTTTCCTAATAGAGCTACAGAAATTAATTTAAGTCTGGTTTATAGTCCAAAATACACCAGATCCGATATATATACACTAAATTTCTAAATCCAGCAATGAAAAATCTTTTGAAATATGTGGGAGATTGTTGTAAAATTAATTTAGATTTTAAAAGTTTTTGTGATCGTTGAAGATTTTATGGTCGTTGAAGATTTTATTGTGAGATTTAAATCTAATATTAAATCTGGCTGTTGTGATTTTATTATACTATCTCAAGATTTTTCTAACCGTTTACAACGGCCATTTTTTTCACTATAAATAGTCTCCATCTTTACAAAGAAAAAGAATCATCAAAAGATTGTGGTTGTTGAAGATTTTATGGTGGTCGAAGATTTTATTTGTGAGATTTTTGTATGTTGCATGTTTGATATTTAAATCTAATATTAAATCTGGCTGTTGTGATTTTATTATATTATTTTAAGATTTTTCTAACCGCTTATGACGGTCATTTTTTTCACTATAAAATAGCCTCCATCTTTACAAAGAAAAACAATCTCATTTTTCTACTTTTATTCTTTCTCTTCTCAATGTTTTCTACTAGGTGAGCAACATTCGCTACATTATCAAGTTGTATGATGGGGTTTTTGATCACATGTTGATCCTGGGTTCCACATAAAATGTTACTGATATGGTTTGTGACTATGAGGCCATGGCAAGGGCTCTAAACTACCATGTGTTTTTGTCTAGACTTAGACCATCGAACATTCACCGATTAAAACTTTTTTTACTTGCTACTCAAAAGCTCATATATATCATTTTTACTTGCACCAAACTAGAAGGGGTGAAGAAAAATAATTGGATTTTGAAAATTTATTTTAAGTTGAATTGTATCAATTTTAAAGATTTAAATTAAATTATAAAATAGTAAAAATTTTTGAATTTTTTTATATAAATAAATATTATATGAGTTAAATAAAAAATAATAAAATAAGTTACATAGTTTTATTACATCAACAAAGCTACACTTTTCCATTTGAATTTTTAAAACTGCATATTATAACAAAGTTTGCAAATTTAGGTAATTATATCAACTTTTAAATATTTAGATTAAATTATAAAATAGTAAATTTTAGATTTTCTATAATAAAACTAATTTGTATTATCTATAATTCTAATTTGTAATTTTTATTTTTGTAATTTTATTTTAAAATAACAAAGGCATAAGAAACTTTAAATTTAATAAAAATAATTAATTTATTTTAAAAAATTTACAATTTCTTCACTGAAAGTGATCTCTTACTTTTATAAATTAAATAATTTAAAGATTTTCAGAGACCTATGCTGACTGACATGATCCAAGTAGGGGTATAAAAAAACTAAATTATTCATGAGTTATTCAAGATTCGACTCGATAAAAGTTCGATAGGTCTCGGCTCGTTTTCTAAACGAATTGAGTTCGAATTTAATTTTTAGGATTATTTAACAAACGAGCCAAGTTTAGCTTATATTATTCAGCTCGTTAAGACTCGTGAGCTGACTCGTTAAGAGACTTGCAAGAAGATTCGTCAAGAGACCTGTGAGCTAAACTCATTTATAATACTCATAAATAAATTTAATAATAATCTCATTTATAAACACATTAAATACGGACATTATAAAAATATATATTTATAAAATATAATTATTTATAATTTTATTTTAAATTTATAATAAAAAAACAAATTAATACTATCACTTTATGTATAAAGAAATTTAATATATCAGATAAAAATATATTTAAAGTAAAATAATAATACTACTAACAAGCATTAAGTAATATCTACTTAAAAAATTAAGTAATTTTTTATAAATACTTTTTAATAGGAAAAGATATAAATACTATGTCTTTAATATTTATTTGTATTATTTGTCTCTGCTTCTTCATTTAAAATCGTTAAAAGATTAAATAATATAAACTATGTAACTGTACATATTGTTAATTTATATGTCTATATTGATTTATTGTGTAATTATAATACTAGTTTATATATTTATCTTGATACGGATTCAATAAGATAAATTTCTAAAAATGATGTGGAGCAACTTTATATTATTCAAATGGGTCTAAAAGGAGTTCAAACTCATATTCATATGATCTAAATACACTTGGAGCGTACTTCAATTCATATGGGGCAGATTAGGTGCAACACTTGCAATTATAAGCTTATGGAGCCTAATCAAACCTATGGGTCAAAACTGCACAAAGGGAAGAATAAAGGTTTTTGTAAAGATCAAGAAAAACTTTTGTGAAGATTCAGCTTTGTCATAATGGACTTGCTATGTTTTATTATTAAATACTTGCTTTATTTTGATTTTGTTTGGACTTGTATTCTAACTCTAATTTTCTTTCTAAGTTTTAGAGTGTTGGACCATGTTTTAGGCTTATATTTTATTATTTAAGAATTTGATGTATTATTTTAGTGTGTATTTGGACTTGGCCCTTGTGTGTGGTTCGATCAAGCCTAAGAAGATTGTCTTAGAGTTTTATTTTTTTCTCCTTACTGTATAAGGATAAGGAATACTTGTAAGAGGAACTTTTAAATCAAAATTTTTAAAATTTGTTTTATGCCTTTGGCGTGTATTGCTTTGAGTGAGAGTAAGGATTTACTTTCATTAATTGCATCAAGAATTTTGGCTAACTTATCAACTATTCATTGTGGCGTTTATTGGATTCTAATCTAAATCCTTCTATCATTAATGTTTCAGCTTCTCTAAGTGTAGGGTGTCATAGGAGGTAGATTTATCAAATCTTTGGTTTTCATATCTACTTGTACGTGTGAGTTTGAGACTTGTGCCGCAGGGTTCTTGTCAGTTGGTATCAGAATCAAAGTAAGGTAAATTCTTATTTATCTTAAGTTCTAGGGTTTTTGAGTTTTCCTTTCTTTTTCCTTGTTGATTTCGGTGAAGTTTCTTATGTCCATGGCTTCATCTTCTTGATTGTTAAATCGGTACCTAATCTCTTTTGGAAGACAAATTCGAAATCTATAATAAAAAAAAAAATCCATGGATTACTCTTATTGTCTGAAATCTCCATTACCTTATTTGTCTTGATGTTTGGCCGAAATTCGTGAGATCTTTTTTTTGAATTCCTTTTGGCCGAACACTTAAGATTTGCTTCTTGATTTGTGTTTTGTTTTTTGATTTGGCTGGAAATTGTGCTATTTCATCTATATTGCTTTACCTTTCCTAGTTGATGGCTGAAATTTATAGGAATCAATTTAAATTTTGAATTGGCGTGAATTCAGATTGGGAGATAAAAGAAATTATGTACATTTCCTAAAGTGCACATTTAAGACAATTGCATCTAAATTGATTTGGTATCAAATGTTTCTTTTAAGTTTAGAAATTCGATCATAGTGCTGTTGTTGAGTGAAATTTTAATTTTCTGTTTCTATTAGTAGGATTTTGATACTTGCCTTTTTGGGTAGATTTTAAATATATCTATATTTAATTTTCTTTGTAGTGAATTAATGATGCAGAACCTAGGATCAACATGTGATTAAAAACCCCGTCAGACAACTTGATAAAAAACAAAGCAAAATAATCTTTCGAAAGGTTGATATACTACACCCCTAACCAACCAATGTGATTAGAAACATAGATAATCAAGCGAAAATTGATCTACTACACCCCTAACTAACTAATGTGATTAAAAACATAGAAAATCAAGCGATTCCAGTTTCGAGAATGCCACAAGAAATTCTTGATAAGTTAACTAAGTATGGATGAGATCCATATTAGAATACCATAAGGTTAAACCTTGATAAGTTGCTAAATAATGGAGAAGAATCAAATATTGTTCATAAAATCATATTTATTCATTGGCTTATTGTGGCTGCTACCTTAAGGGTGTTTTTATAGCCAAACCTAGATTAAAAATAGTCAAACCTAGATTAAATAGTAGGAATGTGTAATTATAATATAAGAAGGGTATCTAGTTAAATAGTCAAACCTAGATTAAAAATCATTTTCCTAAATTATCTTGGAGAAATCTCCTTCCTAAATGGGTTACACAAATTTGGCTTTTAGTATAGGTCAAATTAATTTAAAACATATCCCACAAAATACTAAAATATCAAAATAATAAAACTGGTCTAAATGCAATTTGGCTATACATGTATTATACGCGATCTGAAATTGTGTTGTGCGTCCACATGTATTGAAAAGAGTGTGGCTTGTTTCCTTATTCTCTCATACTTCCCAAATATAGTTCTCATCTCGTAAACATTGAGTTAAGCAATGGTAACTTGATTTGTCATGATTTGGAGTTTTTCATTTTAATCTTTGAATAATCGTATTATTTTCTTACTCGTATCACATCGTATTATTTCCGTACTCGTATCATTCTCTCTTTTTTCGAAAAAATTCGTCCTCAATTCTTCAACCATAATGATAAGAAAATAATTGATATATATAAAATCTTCTTTGAATTCAGTATGACATTTCGCGAATAAATCACTAAACTTTAACATCTCTTTTCTTTTTCCTTTTTTAAAAAAAAAATCAAATAATTGAAACAATTTTTTTTCTCACTTTTTTTTAAAAAAAATTCATACTATTGAAATAAAAATAAATTTCTTCTTTTTTTATATATAAATATAACTAAAATTTTTTTCTTTTTTTTTTGAAAGAAACTATAAGATAAACTGAAATAAAAAAAATAAGATAGACTAAAAAAAATTTACGAAACAAATAAATATCGATAAATATGTATTTATCTATAACCGTACTCTAATACCAACTGATGCGGAATCCAAGATCAATATGTAATTAAAAATCCCGTCATACAACTTGATAAAAAACAAAGTAAAATATCTTCCAAAATGTTGCTTTACTACACCCCTAACCAACTGATGTGATTAGAAACATAGATAATCAAGTGAAAGTTGCTCTACTACACCCCTAATCAACTAATGTGATTAGAAACATAGATAATCAAGCGATTTCAGCTTCGAGAACACCACAAGAAATTCTTGATAAGTTAACTAAGTATGGAGGAGATCCATATTTATTATGGATTTATGTAAATATTTAGATAATTGTCAGAAGTTAAAAAGGCCTTTTACCTTTTTTTTAATAATAGAATATTTTTTTATATAATTTAAAATATAAAAAATTTAATATTTTAATTAACATAAAAATTTAAAAAATATATAGATATAATAAATAATTTTTAATATTTAAAAAATAAAGTTTTATTGTATAAAAATAATATTTTATTATAAAAATAACATTTTATTAAATGAGTATTTATTTAACTTTTGAATAACAGTATAAGACTTAATTAACCTAAAAATTTAAATTTAACTTATTTGAGCCTTAACCAAAAATATAAAAACTTAATTAGAATTATATTCTATTTTAATTTCCCTAGTTTCCCCTTTCACTTTCACAACCCATATATTGGGTCTGTGAAAAGCCATCAACACATTTCTCCCAAACTGCATTATTAGGCTTTTCCCAGTTTCTAAAAATGAATAATTTATTATTAAATATAGAAAATTTAATTAATTAATCACTTAATTTAAAAGAAATTAAAAATATTTTGAAAAAAATTATTAGTTGATTTTATAATTTTGAAATTGATGAATGAAAATGACTTTATTTTAACTAAAAAAGAAAGCCCACTGATGTCATTATTTCGAGTGCCGTTCATGCACAAGAAGAATTCAACCAAGCAAATGCTCCTTCAGTTCTTCAAGGTACCTTACTTTCCCCTCAATTAGTGAGAGTTTAAACTTCAATGTCAATGCAGCAACGAATAAGTAGCCGCCTCGCTCGAGTTTTTTGAAGTTCAATGTCAATGCAACAATGAATAAGTAGTATAATTGCATACCGAAAAATCTTATTGCTTGCAAAAGAATAAAAGTTTATAAAGAATTGTAGTTGAAAGTGATTTGATATTTATATTTGATTTTTGTAAAGGAATTTCGGCCCTGTGCATATCACAGATATCATAAATGATATTTGTGTTTAATTAAATATTTCTATGTTATCTCTTTTTTCTTTTACCAGAAGAGACAATAATAAAAAATTCATTAAATTTTGTATTTCTTTTTACCTTTTTAAAACTTAATGAATTTATCTTTTAAGAAAATAAAAACTCAAAACAACCCCCTCCAAAATAATTTAATAATTACTGACATCTTCTCTTTCATGAAACTCTGAAAAATAGTACCAACAGAATCTTACTTTTTAAATGGATCGCAACGCTATGTTTGAAAATCTTTTTGAGGAAAGGAAATAAAGTGTGAAAATTAAGTAAAATAAAAGTAATAAAAAAGATTATTTTCCTCTTATTGTTTAGATATTAAGAAGGAAAATAAAAGAAAAAAATAACTATTTAAAATAGTAAAATAATTTATTTTACCTTTTATATTTACAATTAACATAAATAATTTTAAAAATAAAAATATAATTATCTTCATTTTCCATCTACTTTCTCTCCAAATTGGGGACAACGGAATAATAATTTTAATTTGTTATTTTTCATATTCATTTTCCTTTCCCATTTTCCTCTTTCCAGACTCAATAAGATAGAATATTTTTATTTTCCTTTCAAATTTTCCTTCCTTTTATTTTACTCCCATCCAAACATACCATAAGGCTCTAATCTAAATAGAATCACAACTGCAGAAATAAATAATGTGAAATCAATAAAATTAATAAAAAAAATTTATTAATTAATCCCTATATTATAAAAAAACTCATTAGTCAAAAAAATACATTTAAGAGTTCAAAAGTTATAAAAAATATACTAATTAATCATTCTATAAATTTTAACTATTAATTGTTTTACTATCTATTCTCTAAATTTAAATGAACTTATTAATTGATCTTTTAATTTTGTAAAATTTCTACTAATTAATTCCTCTGTATCGATGACATTAGACTTTTTTGTAATTATTTCATAGCAACAATAACACAAAAACTAATTTCAAGAAAAATACGTGTTGCACAAGTATGCAAAGCAAAGCTGAAGAGTAAATCTGTAAGCCATGCACAAGTCTAGACTATGCTTGTTCCAAATAAAATAACAAGTCAACATACAAATAACAACAGATACTACGTTTAACTTGCACTTCAAGGAACTAATGCCTCCCAAATCCACTCCAAAAATTGAAAAGACAAAATGTAAATTGCAGATTAATCTTACAACCACAGGTATTCAAGCATGGATAGGGTAAGTGAAATTGACACTTCGCACCCCCCAAATACCAATCAACAAAAGCTAAACACACCGTGGAAAAAAGGTTTGCCCAACATACCCTCCAGCCATAGCTCTTCTTACATTAGATTCAAAAATTTTTGGATTGTCCCTCAACACTGCAGCAGCATCATGATTAAGGGGATCCTCATAATTTGGTTCCTGCATACAAAATTTGCAATAAAAATTCGAACAGGAAGAAAAAAAGATACCAAACGACTACAAAATCACAGAGATGTACTCAAAAAAATGTTATGAATACCGTGAAAAGATGATATAATCCATATATAATAGTGTTTATATTGAGGACAGGTTTCCAATCTTCCCGCAAGATGTTGAGGCAGACATTTCCTTCCAAATCAATGTTAGGATGGTAAACCTAGGAGTTGGACGTACAATACATTACAGTCACATTAAACTAAACCGTAAGGTACAAAGAATTCATGCAGGAAAATATGTCTTAATAATACAAAGAATATTGGCTTGTTTACCTTGGTCTTGCACTTAACCTTTGGTGCCTCGTGTGGATAGATGGGAGAAACTTGGAAAGAAAATAGAAATGTGCCACCTCTAATCACAATAAGGAAGCATCCAATTAAATTATTGCCTCTAGAAATCAGGCAAACTTTGAGATCAAAACATAGAGAAACTTAGCTTTTCCTCAGAAAGAAGAATGTCATACACAAGTTCAAAATATTACAGATTAAAATATTTTGCCAAGGTCCATGATTACTTGTTTTTATAAGTTCTAGAGACAACAAGATGCTTTTATCCTTACAAATAATATCCTTCATCAGGTACAATTGAAACCTCGAAATTCATAAGGTCATCCTTGCCATTGGAAAATGAAATGGTGCACGATTTAGGCAGGTTCAGCTCCGAAATATCTGCAGGAAAAATACAAGGAAACACTAAGATAGAAGTACGTTGATGATATTTCCAATAGAAGTTTCTAAAACCAAAAGGACAGGACAAACATCATTGAATAGCATATTTTAAGAGTCATAAATCACAATCCACTTCTGCATGTATATGCATTATTTGCACCATATTGCCATTTTAAAGATTTGTACCTACGAAAGCATCAAAAGCAAATGGATAATTTCTATGTATTCCTCGTGAAACATGACAGAAATTTCTCCCAAGATCACATGATCTCAACAAATGTTTTCTCCAATACCTTTCCTTCATGTGAAAAGACATAAGTCTTCATCTCCAAATAATTAACCATTTCCCTCAAATTCAAAGCACTAGTTTAACAGTTGAAACAACTCAAAAAATTCTCTGCTACATGTCTTGAATATCATTCAACTCCATCCATGAAAAAGGCCAAACACCAGTAGAACTCATATTTCACGGAAATTTAGTTGAGGAAAAACTTGGTGCAGGATTAACTTAATCCAGATATCACAATTGCTGTGGCTATTGAACTGTATAACCTACAGGTTGCCAATCTCTTAGCCTCAAAGAGCAACAAGACCATCATCAGTTCTAGGCCTATAGCAAAGAAAGAATGAACAAAGAAACGTCACAGCTCCTGAAATTCCATAATCCCAACAGCCAAATACCTAAATCAAAAGTTTCCAATAAGATTAATCCACTAATCTTGACACTGCAAAAAAAAAAAGTTCTAAAAACTGTATCACCTACTGACAATTAAGAAAAAATATATATAAAAAAAAACTATGAATAACATGAATATAAGGATATTCTAAAAGTCAGAACACTAAGGTTAGGCTTCTCAAATATATCTTTGAACCTGTAAGTAGTTTGGTAACTACATGAACCTCATAAAACCAATTAATAATCCACACATATCTGATCTTTCAATTCACTAATTAAACTCCTCTTAAAAAAGCAGAACCCAATACATTTCCTCTAGAGAATAGAGAAACAAGAAACTACCACACAAACCATATAGAAGGATAAAGATCCTCAAAAACAAACTTCAGAAACAAGAAAATCCAACAGTGGATATTAAAGAGAGAAACTTTCCATAAGTAAAACCAGATAAATATAAGGGACGAACCCTTATGAAGACGCAATTCTCCAGCAGTTTGCTTTTTGAAAGGTACCCCTCCATTGGCATTTTCAGCAAGTTCTCTTTGTTTCTCCTTTACTTTAAATAGACGAATCATAGTTCCTACAATTAAACAATATCTCAAAACAAATTATTCCCATAGATCACATCACACACATCAATATCCATGAACCCAATCAACAATACAAAATCAACCCATCAATAAAGAGCAAAAACGTCGTCCACAACTAAATCGAGACCAATAATTTAGGAGGAGGAAAATGCAAGAAACCTTAAACAAATCTCAACAGTAAAAGCTAAATCACAAGACAAAATAAAGATAAAAGTTTATTTGAAAAATTCAATCCACAGCAACTTAAAATTAAAAGAAGAAGAAAAAATCAAATGAAAAGGAGGGAAATGAGAGATTAAACAAGGGAAGGAGATGATACCTGGTATAAGGAATGAAAATGGACAAAGAAGAAGGGAACGAAAAGGTGAAAATACGAGTGATTGAATGAGCAAAGCGACAATATCACAAGAAGCGTACAATAGTGATGATAATAATAAATTAATAAAAGAAGAAGAGGAAAGAGCAAGCAGATTTGGCAAACAAGTGACGAGAGAAGGTAGACCGGAGGCGGACCCTTCCTGTGTTCCTATGGATTAATTATCAAATCGATATATATCAAATTTTCATTTATACATGTTGCTTCTTTTGTACGCGGATAAGTCAACTTTTTTTATTTTTTATTTTTTTCTCCTCAACCTGTGATATCAAAATAGAGTTTTGATAATGTGGTATTTTAATTTTAAAAAAAAGAAGATGATGTGGTATTTTCATATGCAAACTAGTTGTTTTGTTTAACTAATGGGTACTTTCAATTGATTTATCTCATATTTTTTTAATAATATCATGTATTTTCATCGATAATCTATTTTGTTCTATATTAATTTATGATATTCTGAAATCCAGATAATAGAGTTTACATTGCGATTGTAAACTTAGATAGAGAAAAAGGTGTTCTCTTCCTTTTATTCTTTTCCTTTTATCCACTAGTGACGTCTAACGGCCTTTTTGCTACAGTGCCACCTGTCTCTGTCACACACATCCATACGTACGGAAGCGTCAGAGCCCCTCTCCACGCCAGACGGCCATTTAATTCCCCCCGACGCGCATGCGGACAGAGCTGCAAAGTGACTGGGCCTGCTATCCTTTACCACGTCACATCACCAGGCTAGATTTCTCGTTACTGGACCTGGACTCGCGAATGACCCAACCTGCCCCGTGTGTTTGGGTCGAGGCTTAAGACGTTGGACCGGCCTATTGAAATGGACTTCTGGAACCTTGGGCTTGCTTCATTTCTTTAGGCTTGGCCTCCCTCATGGTAAATGAGATCCAACGGTCATCAATTGTCCCTTTACCTCCTCAGCAGTTATTACATGATTGATGAGGGGGTAAATCCCTAGAACCCATAATGACCGCGCGGCCCGAGAACAGCTCCCCTCAAAACGTCCCTTCCTTGTCTTTACTGTTTTCAAATTTAAAATCTTGAATCTTCGCCAAACCCTCCTTCTCCTTCTGTTCTCTGTGTGCTTCATCTCTTCCGTCTTCCTGACAAATCGCCTTCAAGGTACGTTTCTTACCCTACAATGGAGAGTCCCCGGCTTTTTGATGTCATGAATCTAGAGTCCAACGTCACCTCCTCTTCTCTCGCGACCTTCTTTTCTCGAGAGTATTTAGATACCCCTCTTTTTCGTATTAGGACCCTCCATCGTAATGAGAGGATCCTCCTTCCCAATCCTCCTCCTTCTGGTCTCGTTGACCCCTAGAGGGACTGTAGCCTGATTTTCTTTGTCAAACAACGTGAGTTTGGCTTAACCTTCCCTTTTTCTTCCTTTTTTGTTGAGATCTTCGAGTACTTCGGAATAACTCCTTGTATGCTTACTCCTAACTTGATTCTCTTCATGTGCTCCTTTAAATCTGTCAGTTTGAGTTGGGGTTTCACTCCTACAGCTCGTTTGTTCTCCACCTTCTTTTGCCTGGTCCGGGCTAGCCAGGGTTTTTATTACTTTGCTCCTCGAGGAGGGCTGTCCATCTTCTCGGGGCATAAAGACTCCATCAAAGGTTGGGCAGAGGGGTTCGCTGTGGTAGAGCTGAAGGGAGGTCCCGGGCTGTCCTAGCAGGTAGACCTCCCTTGGAGGGATGTCCCCCCGGGCTGCAACGACCTTCCTTAGTTGACCCTCTTTGAGCAGATCAGCCTTCTCAGACTGACTTTTGTTAAGCAAAAGTATGATGTTGAGAAGTGTATGTTTGTGTCCAGTTCTCAGGTGTAACGACCCGAAAATCGGACCGCTACCGGCGCTAGGATCCAGATCGGCTTAAGGCCGCCAGGACCCGTAGCAAGCCTGACAAACAACCTGTAAACCTGTGTAATCCCATACATGATCATACAAATACATAAACATGTAAACTTTTTCTTTCATAAGTCAAGCTTAACCTGTGCATGCACACTAATATAACCATAAACCTCACACTGGAGCCCTCATCACATGCTCCAATGGGGTATCAATAACATACATTAAGCTTGATTCCTCATCTCATCAATAATAATAGTGATCATGCATTAAAAAGGGGTACCATACACATAGGGTCAAGCACAACCTCTAATCCTCAATATCATTTTACATATCATGACTACATAAAACATTACATTACAATTTCATCATATCCACAACTTCTAACTATTACATAAAAACAGACTTTACTCCTGCCGACCTCCTGATCTACCCTGTATCTGCAAATCTGGGGGATAAGGGGAAAGGGGTGAGCTACAAGAGCCCAATGAGCAGAATAATAATAATAATTAAAACACATGCTATCATGTAATGCATCACATCACAACCATATCACATCAAGGATGGACTTGTCACCAAGGGTCCTCTACATAGTCCAACTGTGCCAGGGGCGTAGTGCAGGCCACACCTGGTCTTTCTCTTACATATATCATAACATACATGTCCAACTGTGCTGGGGGCGTAGTGCAGGCTACACCCGGACTTTCACTTACATAGTGCCAGGGGCGTAGTGCAGGCCACACCTGGACTTCCATATCATATCATATCATGTCTCATCATACTGAGGACCAATGGGTCATCCAATATCCATCCACATCAACATCAAGATATGCAATGCAACATATTCGTGAATTCTAATGCAAGCAACCTAGGATATCACATGGCATTCATGATGCATGATTCATGCTAAAGTTTTCATTTATTTAAAACGTAAGAGTTTATTCTACTCACCTCTGGCTAGCTTTGACACTGACTGAAGCAGCTGACTCACTGCTGGGGTCCTCGGTTCCTCGGGTCCGAACTTATACAGGTGGACTCAAATGAGGGACCAAACAACTAGAACATAACTCTAAAAACATCCCCCAAAAACCCTCTAAAACACCTCAAAACATCCATGCAAAAACATGCAAAGGAAGGCTGAACAGAGCACTTTTGGCGGCAGGTTCGGCGGCCGAAAGTCCCTCCAGAGCCGAAAGCTAGACAGGTTCGGCGGCACCTTCGGCAGCCGAAAGTGCCCTCCAGAGACGAAAGTCTCTTTTCGGGGGCAGGCTTCGGCAGCCGAAAGGCTGGCCTCCCAGGCAGGTTCGGCGGCCGAAAGTCCTTCGGCGGCCGAAAGTCCTTCGGCTGCCGAACCTGGTTTCTGCCAAAGGGCAGAAACTTGGCTCCTCAAGCACATTTGCCTCCCAAAACCATCCAAACATGCATTTTTCCTAATCTACAACATACATACTCAAGCATACAAGTTCCTAGGGGCATCAAACTATCTTAAACCCCATCTACAACACATCAAACATCCACATTGTCCAAAAACATAACATAAACCCATAAACCTAACCATAAGCTAAACATGCATTCTACTCCATAGATCTACTTAAAACTTACTTAAAACATGCCATAAGCTCAAGATCGGCCCTTACCTCTTGAAGATCGAGAGGTGAACGACCCTAGCTCGGAAAATGGGAGAGAAAGAGTTCCTTGAACCTCCAAACTCCAAAACTTGCTTAAATGCTCAAAATCTTCAAAACAAGGGTAAAACTAATGAAAATCGAGAAAGATTTGAAGGAAGGAACTCAAAACCGGTGAGGGATGGCAGAGAGCTCACCTTGGCCGAAAATGGGCAGAAAAGCTCGCCCGTTTTCGGCTAAGGGACCCCTTTATAGGTGGCTGGCCAGGCCACGTTCGGGAGCCAAAAGTGCCTCCGCATGCATGCCATGTTTGGCGGCCGAACATAAGGTTCGGCGGCCGAACCTGGTTTCCCTCACTTATGCTTTCGGGGGCCTAAGGCAGACCCGAAACGCATGCATGTTCGGCGGCCGAACTTGAGGTTCGGCGACCGAACCTGAGTTTTCCTCCAAGGTTGTTTTCATGCAAAAACTCATTTTCTTTTTACTTAAAACCATGAAATACATTAAAACATTTTATAAAAACATGTTTCTACCCTACTAGAGGCTTCCGACATCCGAGATTCCACCGGACAGTAGAAATTTCGATACCGGAGTCTAGCCGGGTATTACATCAGAACTGCCGGAAAGCTGGTACTTGTCTGTTGATGTCTTACCTCTTCCTTGCTTTTACCTTTTATTGAGTATGCTTCTAACTTGTTTGATTATTTTTGTTTTTTGCAGCTTTCGACCTCCCAATGGACAAAATCAAGCCACCGAAATATTTTGTCCTGTCTTGGGAGAGTATGAGGGCCGTTCTAGATGCTTTCTGGGCTGGTATGTCTATGGCTGACGTGACTAGGGAGGTCGCCCATGTTATCTCCCCCTAGGACAGCTGGTCGAGTTTTCCCTCCTTCCTCAGCTTCTTCTCGCGCTCTGGTGTCGATCTCCAAGGACTCCCCTTCTGGTGCTTCTAAGAGGCCTAGTCGCAGCCGAACCTCCAGTTCGTCTACGTCACCTGCTGCCCCCCGGTCTAAATCTGCCTATCTTCTGGGTCCTAGGAGCTCGTCTGCATTGAGGACTCCATGGAGGATAGCTCTCAGGGGAAGGCTGGAGTAGTTGCTACTGTTGAGGGAGCTTAAAGAAGGGAAACCGAGGTCACCTCTGCTGCTGAAGCTGTCTCCAAGGGCAGCACTGAGGTCATCCCAACTGACAAGGGCGCCTCTAAGGGTGGAGCTGAGGTCGTCCCAACTGACAAGGGCACCTCTGAGGGTGGAGTTGAGGTCGTCCCTTCTGCCAAAGGGGCCTCTGAGGCTAGAGCTGAGGTCGTCCCTACTACCAAGGGCGTCTCTAAGGATGGGGCCAAGGCCATCTCTGCTACTCCTCGCTCCAAAAAGACCGTTACTGATCAGTCCAAATTTAGACCATTTTATCATGATGTTATTGATGTTAATTTACACTTTTCTGTCTAATTTTGTGATTTTGATCTTATTCTGCAGAAAATAGTGTAAAAAGGTAATTTGGAGAAAATGCCCTTAAAACTGCCTAAAATGGAACAAAGGAGAGCAAGCATGTCAAGTTGCAACTTGAGAGGAGACAAACAAGGAAAGTAATTTGAAATTCAAATTTCAAATCTCCAAGAGCTTTCAAAATTCAAAATTCAAGATTCAGCTTATTAAGGAAAGTGCTAAATAAGGAAGGTGGCAAATAAGGAAAGTGCAGTCAGCAGAGCAATTTGAAATTCAAATTTCAAATCTTCAAGAATCCCTTTCCTTATTAAGGAAGCCAAATCTCAAGAAGATGCACATTCAAAATTCAAGATTCAAAATTCAGCTTATTAAGGAAGCCAAATCTCAAAAAGACATACTTGCCCCCCAAGTCTTGCACATTCAAAATTTGAAATTTAAAAGAAGGTTCCACCTCACAAGGAAACTAGGGCAACACTCTCTCCCTCTCTTCAAAGTGCCGCACGCCTATATAAGCCTCTCCTTCACCATTTGGCCGGCTCTCTCTTCTCTCCCTTCTCTTCAGATTCGGCCACAAGCCGCGCCACACCTCTCCATCGCCGGCCACCTCTTCTCCTTCTTCCTTTCTTTATTTTTTTGATTTTGTTTCAGCCATGAGTGGCTGAAACCTTTTTTTCTAGTTGAAGATTGGTTGATACTTTAGTTGTTTTATGGATTGGGAGATCTGAACACACATTGTTTAACTTTTGTTTTTCAATATTCATGCAATCTCATGCTTAATTCCATTGTTGCTTTATTATTTTGATCAATGTGGCCAATTGATTCTTGATTGCAAGGTAATAAATTGTTAGTTTGGATAGTTTTAAGTCCGTAATTGCTTGGATTATTCAAATACAAGTAACTCTTGGTGTAAAAACTAAGAAAATTGCATGATCTAGCGATATCACCATGCGTTTGGGTAGATAGAATTAGGTCTCTCTATTTCTTAATGCGATTGACAGTTGTTAGATGCCTAAGGCCCAAGGACGTTCCTTGGCAACTTGTTGATTAGTGATTGATTAGAGAATGTTCCCTAATTAATTTATGCTTAAGGAGAGATAAGGTGGTGAGAAGCGTCTTCTATCTCCATAACTAATTTATTGAATCAAACAAAGGAACCTAAGTATCAATGATCAATCCCAACAACTGAAGTGGATCCAATTCTTCAACTAGAGCTTTTCTCATATTTGAATTCTTTTACTTTAATTATTCGCTTTACTTTATTGCTTTCATCATTAGTTTAACTGAATCAATCTCAAATCCCCCCTTTTTACTTTACTTGCAGTTACTTTTATTTACTTTCAGTTTGTTTGCTTGGTCTTGTTAAGGAAAATAGATAAGTATCAATTCCCTGTGGATTCGATCCTTTCACCACTATCTGCAGTTGTAAAATTGTTGATAACTGAAAAGGTTATTTTTGACCGACTTCGACAACCGCATAGTCAGCTGCCAGTGGTGGCATCACTCTCAGGGAGGCCACTGGTAAGCGAGCTCCTCCTACAGAGGTTCCTACTGCGGCTCCAGCCTCAAAGAAGGCTCACGCTTCCAAGCAGCTTGCCACCGTGCTCCCTCCTGGTGAGAAGAAGAAGGGGTCTCTGGAGCTATTGTCTTCTGCTCCAGACAACAAAATTTTGAATGCTGATGAGATCATTCCCCAGTTCGCCGCTACCTCTGTTGCCGAGCTGCTGTGAGAAAGGATGTTCGGTGGGATTGCTTGTAATACCCGGCTAAACTCCGGTATCGGAAATTCCTATCGTCCGGTGGAATCTCGGATGTCGGAAGCTTCTAGAAGAGTAAAATATGTTTTTACAAAATGTTTTTCATGTTTTTGATGGTCAATTTTGAATTAAAGTTTTAAAGAAAAGAAAAGAAAGAGAATGAAGGAAGAGCCTAGGTTCGGCCGCCGAACCTCAAGTTCGACCGCCGAACATGGGATGCATGCGGAGGCACGTTAGGCCCCCGAAAGTGGCTTGGCCAGCCACCTATAAAGGGGTCCCCTGTCCGAAATGGGCTAGTTTTCTCTCCCCATTTTCCGGCCAAGGTGAGTCTCCGTCCTCCCTTGTCGATCTTGTGTTCTTCCTTCAAGTCTCATATGTTTTTACAAGTTATTTAACTTGGTTTTGAAGATTTTTGGAGCTAAGATCAAGATTTGAAGCTTGGAGACCCCAGAGCTCTCTTCCTCCATTTCTCCAAGTTCCGGTCGCCCCCCCTCTCGATCTTCAAGAGGTAAGAGTAGATCTTTAGCTTATTCCATGTTTTAAACAAGTTTTATGAGGGGTTATTGGGTAGAAATGCATATTTAGGTTGTTGTTTGTTGTTAGGGTTAATGTTGAGTTTATGGATAATGTGTATTGTATGAGTTGCTATATGTGTTTGTGTTGGGGTTTAGGTTAGTTTGAGACCCCTATATGCTTATGTATATGTGTATGCATGTTGTAGAATAGCTAAATACATGTTTGTATGGTTTGGGAGGCAAAATGTGCATGAAGAGGCTAAGTTCTGCCACTTTGGAAGAACTCAGGTTCGGCAGCCGAAGGACTTTCGGCCGCCGAACCTACCTTTGGAGGCAAGCCTTTGGCTGCCGAACCCTGCCCCCAAAAGTTGGACTTTCAGCTCTGGAGGGGAGTTTCGGCTGCCGAAGGTGCCGCCGAACCTGCCTGTGGTGGCATGTTTTGGCTGCCGAACCCTGCCCCCGAAAGTTGGACTTTCGGCTCTGGAAGGGAGTTTTGGCCGCCGAAGGTGCCGCCGAACATGCATGAGTTTCAGCTCTGGAACCACATTCGGCCACCGAAGGTGCCGCCGAAAGTGGCTGAGTTTCGGCTCTAGAGGGACTTTCGGCCGCCGAACCTGCCGCCGAAAGTGCCCTGTTCAGCCTTCCTTTGCTTGATTTCTATGATGTTTTAGGGGGTTTTTGGGGAGTTTTTTAGAGTCATTTTAGTGTATGTTTAGTCCCTCATTTGGTCCATCTGTGTAGGTTCGGACTCGAGAAACCGAGGACCCCAGCAGTGAGATAGCTGCTTCAGAGTCTGTTCAGAGTCAGCCAGAGGTGAGTAAAACTGAACTATGTTTTAACTAATGAAGTTTTGAGCATGTTCATGCATCATGAATGCCATGATATATTTCAGGTTGTTGCATTAGAATCTCATGAATATACTGCATTGCATTCTATGTTGTTGATGTGGATGGATGCTGGATGATCCATTAGCCCTCAATATGATATGATGATTAATGAAAGTCCAAGGCTGCCCATGTCCATGCGTCCTGGCATTCATCATGTATGGTTTACGAAAGTCCAGGGCTGCCCATGTCCACGCATCTTGGCATTGAGTGATGTTTAAGAGGAAGTCCTGCGGAGCTCCGTCGATGGCCGGGCACATTGGATATGTAGAGGGTTATTGGTGACAAGTCCATCCGTGATGTGAATTGTATGTGTTGTGATGCATTCCATGAAAGCATGATTTATTTATATGTTCTTTTGTTCTGCTCACTGGGCTTTTTAGCTCACCCCCCTTTCCCTTAACCCCCAGGCTTGCAGGTTCAGGGTAGACCGGGGAGTCTTCAAGGTTGAAGTCAAGTTAAGTGTAATAGTTAGAGTGGACATGTATTGTAAAATGATTTTATGTATGTATTGTAAAGAATATTTTATGGTTTAGTATAATGCTTGGCCCGAATAGTAAATGTTGTCCCCTGGTACATGATCTTTAAATGAAATGTTTTATGATGAGAAATGATAGTCCAAGCTTGATGTATGTTATGACAACCCGCTAGAGCATTTGATGAGGGCTCTAGTTTGGGGTTTTATTCTTATGATTTTAGTGCATGCACAGGTCAGGCTTGGGATATGAAAAGTTTTTAAATTTTTATGAAAATGTGTGATCATGTATGGGATGTTATCATGGATATTGCAGGTTGAGGAGGCTTGCTACGGGTCTCGGCGGCCTTAAGCCGATCTGGATCCTAGCGCCGGTAGCGGTCTGATTTCCGGGTCGTTACAGATTGGTATCAAAGCCCTAGGTTCATATGGTCGGACCTAGAGAGTGTCGGGCTCATAGGTGTTCTAGAAGGGCAAGCACAATAGGAAAATCATGTCCACTAGGATAGGATGTAGAGTCCTGTCTTGAATGATGATGTGAAATGCCATGATTTACGCATGTGCATTAATGTTATGCTATGTATGTAATGTGGGTTCATGTGTTTCCAGATGGACCATTTGATGCTAATATTTTATGTGATGTGTTGTTTTTTAGTAAGCAGAATGAGAGGCACTCGTCGATCTGCACGATTGACTGGAGTACCACCAGAGAATGAGGGCATGGATACCCGTCCTCCTGCATTGCCAAGGGCAATGTCATGCAGATCTAATAGGGAAAGATCAGTAAGGGACCCTAGAAGGTTTTTTGATGCTAGTAGACGGGGTACAGACCAGGGTGGGAGTTCAACTGATGTGAGGGAAGATATGGATGTTGACCAGAGAAGAGATGGGAGCTTGGGAGTAAGCATGTCTGAGGAGGGTTCAGGGGAGTCTCAGGGAGGCGCTCAGGCCTCTGGATTTGGTTATCCACCCTAATATCCACCCTTTCCTCAGGGTTCAGGGTATCCGATGGGGGGTACATCGGATTTCTCTAGCTTTAACCCCTACCCTTCCTACATGCCTTACCCTCCTTTTTACCCACCATACCCCCAGTATCCCATGTATCCACCCCCACCTTTCCATCCAAATCCAGCAAACCCTACCTCAGGGTGTAACGCCCCGGAAAATCCGGACCGTTACCGGCGCTAGGATCCAGATCGGCGTAAGGCCGCCGGGACCCGTAGCAAGCCTAACATACATCCTGTTTATCTGTTTAATCCCATACATGATCAACAAACATACATAAGAATTAAAAACTTTTCTTTTCTTCATTTACCAAACTCAACCTGTGCATGCACTATATTCATCATATACATAAACATTAATCCCTCTGTGGGATTTCATCAAAGCCTCAATGGGCAATATATATATCCTGTGTTGAGTTGGTTCACATATACATCATAAAATAAGATCATGTACATACCAAGGGATTAACATATACTATGGTCAAGCACAACTCTATCCTCAATAACATAATTACATTCTTATCATTTGTCATGTCCACAAACTCTAGCTATTACATACATATGACTTTTCTCTTCTTTTCTTCTCTATCAATCCCGTACCTGCAAACCTGGGGTTAGGGGAGAGGGGTGAGCTAAAAGCCCAGTGAGCAGAAACTGAAAACATTATATTAAAGTTCATGCTTTCATGAAATGCATCATATCACAGACAATCCACATCAAGGGTGAACCTGTCACCAATTAGTCCCAACATAGTCTCGTGCCAGGCCGTAGCATGGGGTCCTGGTCTTCCTGTCATAACATATATAAAGCCTCGTGCCAGGCCGTAGCATGGGGTCCTGGTCTTCCTGTCATATCATATATAAAGCCTCGTGCCAGGCCGTAGCATGGGGTCCTGGTCTTCCTGTCATATCATATATATAAAGTCTCGTGCCAGGCCGTAGCATGGGGTCCTGGTCTTCCTGTCATATCATATATAAAGCCTCGTGGACTAATTGGATCATACAGCATTCACCCACAACCACAAAATAAAATGCAATGCGACATATTCGTGTACTAATGCAATCAGCCTATTACATATCATCATGATGCGTGAAGCATGCCCAAACCATTCAGTTATTTGATTTAAAACATTAAGCTTGTTTCCACTCACCTCTGGCTAGCTCTGTCCAGACACTGAAGCAGCTCACTCACTGCTGGGGTCCTCGGTTCCTCGGGTCCGAACCTACACAGGTGGACTCCAATGAGGGACCAAACATATATAAACACAACTCTAATACATCCCCCAAAAACCCCCTAAAACATCATGAAAACATCACAGAAAATATGCATGAAACGGCTGAACAGGGCACCTTCGGCGGCACCTTCGGCGGCCGAAAGTCCTGGACAGAGACGAAACTCAGCTAGGTTCGGCGGCACCTTCGGCGGCCGAAAGTGCCAGACAGAGACGAAAGTCTCTTTTCGGGGGCACCTTCGGCAGCCGAAAGCTGCCTTCACAAGAGGGGTTCGGCGGCCGAAACTCCCTTCGGCTGCCGAACCTGGTTTCTGCCAAACGGCAGAAACTTGGTTCAAATGAACCTCCTGCCTCCCAAAACCATAGATCATGCATATTTCTCAACCAAAACACGCATACAAGTTCCTAGGGGTCTCAAACATGCATATACCCCATCTACAACACTTCATTCACACACAAACAAGCTACATTGCTCAAACTTCATCAAAACCCATAAACTCAACATATGTCCTAACATGCATTTCTACCCATAGATCTTACTTAAAACTTGTTTAAAACATAAAAAGGGTTCAAGATCGACCCTTACCTCTTGAAGAAACGAGAGGAAAGCGATCCTAGCTTGGAGATGGAGAGATTAAGCTCTTTGAACCTCCAAGCACTCAAAGCTTGCTCAAAGCTCACAAATCTTCAAAACAAGGTTATAAACTTGTTAAAACCATGAAAGATCTAGAGGAAACACTCAAGATCGAGGGAGGAACGGTGGAGACTCACCTTGGCCGACAATGGGAGAGAAAAAGCTCGCCCGTGCGGACCAAGGGGACCCTTTTATAGTGGCTGGCCAGGCCACGTTCGGGGGCCGAATGTGCCTCCGCATCCATGCAATGTTCGGCGGCCGAACATAAGGTTCGGCGGCCGAACCTGCACTTCCCTCACTTAGACTTTCGGGGGCCTAACGTGCCTCCCAAAGTCCATGCATGTTCGGCGGCCGAAAGTGAGTTTCGGCGGCCGAACCTGAGTTTTTCCTTAAAGAATTTTCATGCAAAAATTTATTTAAAATCATACTTAAAACATTAAAATACATGAAAATATTTTATAAAAACATGCTTTTACCCTTCTAGAGGTTTCCGACACCCAAATTCCACCGGACGGTAGGAATTCCGATACCGGAGTCTAGCCGGGTATTACATTCTCCCCCCCTTAAGAACATTCGTCCCCGAATGTTCCTCAACTAGTACTTGCATAGCGAAACAAACATAACATACACACATATAGCACATGGAACACATCTCAACTAACCTTAGAAGAGGTGGGGGTACTGCTGGAGCATGGACTCCCGGGTCTCCCAAGTGCATTCTTCCAAATTGTGGTGGTTCCAAAGGACTTTCACCATCGGGATTTCCTTGTTCCTCAACTTTCTGATCTGAGTGTCAAGAATCCGCACTGGCTGTTCAACATACGTGAGATCCTCTTGGATCTCCACATCAGGCTCGCTAAGAACCTTGCCCGGATCTGACACGAACTTCCTCAACATGGAAACATGGAAAACCGGATGGATTCTTTCCATAGAAGCAGGCAAGTCCAGCTTGTATGATACATTCCCAATCCTTTGCAGGACTTCAAAGGGTCCAATGTACCGCGGAGCTAGCTTACCCTTTTTACCAAATCGAACCACCCCTTTCATCGGAGACACCTTGAGCAATACTAGATCCCCCTCCTGAAACTCTACCTGTTTCCTGCGGATGTCTGCATAACTTTTCTGCCTGCTGGTGGCAGTCTTTATCCTTTCTCTGATAATGGGCACCACCCTGCTGGTGATCTCAACAAGCTCAGGCCCTGCTAAGGACCTCTCTCCAACCTCCTCCCAGCAAACGGGTGACCTGCACTTCCTCCCATACAAAGCTTCGTATGGAGCCATCCCTATGCTAGCATGATAGCTGTTATTGTAGGCAAACTCCACCAAAGGTAGATGTTGCTTCCAAGAACCGCCAAAATCTAGCACACACATTCTGAGCATATCTTCTATGGTCTGGATGGTCCTCTCTGACTGTCCATCAGTCTGGGGGTGGAAGGCAGTACTGAAATCTAACCTGGTACCCATAGCACTCTGCAGACTCCGCCAAAATCTGGAGGTGAACTGGGGCCCTCTATCTGACACTATAGATACCGGGACCCCATGTAGTCTGACGACTTCATCCACATAAACCTGCGCTAACTTATCCACAGAGTAGTTGCTCCTAACTGGAATGAAGTGAGCAGATTTGGTGAGTCTGTCCACAATCACCCATATGGAGTCTAGTCTGTTGGATGTTGCCGGTAACCCCACTACAAAGTCCATAGCTATGTTCTCCCATTTCCATTCTGGAATAGGTAGCGGGTTAAGCATTCCAGCCGGCTTCTGATGTTCCAGCTTCACCCTCTGACATATTTCGCAGGCTGACACGAATTGTGCCACTTCCCTCTTCATAGCTGGCCACCAATACACCCTCTTCAGATCTTGGTACATCTTGGTGGCTCCAGGGTGAACACTGTATCTTGCATTATGAGCCTCTCTCATAATGTCTCCTTTAAGCCCGATGTCATCTGGTACACATAGTCTGTTCCCATAGCGGAGGATCCCCTTATCATCGAATCTGAACTCACTATCTTTGCCTGACTGAACAGTCCTGGCAATCTTCACTAACTCTGGGTCCTCGTGCTGTTTCTGAGCCACCTGCTCCAGAAACACGGGGGTTACTTTCATCTGTGCAATCAAAGCACCTGTACCAGACAACTCCATCTGTAGACCCTCCTCAATGAGCTTATAAAATTCCTTCACCACCGGTCTCCTCTCTGCCGTGATGTGGGATAGACTGCCAAGTGATTTCCGGCTTAAGGCATCAGCTACTACATTAGCCTTACCCGGATGGTACTGTATCTTACAATCATAGTCACTGAGCAGTTCTACCCATCTCCTCTGCCTCAAGTTCAAATCCCTCTGACTCAAGATGTGCTGCAGGCTCTTATGATCTGTGAAGATCTCACATTTTACCCCATAGAGGTAATGCCTCCACATCTTGAGGGCAAAGATAACTGCTGCCATCTCCAGATCGTGTGTGGGGTAATTCATCTCATGCCTCTTTAGCTGTCTAGAAGCATAAGCGATCACCCTACCATTCTGCATCAACACACAACCCAAGCCTACTCTGGATGCATCACAGAATACTGTGAAGTCCTCATTGCTGGTTGGCAGAGCTAACACCGGTGCTGAAGTCAACCTCTTCTTGAGCTCCTCAAAGCTTTCTTCACATCGATCGGTCCACTCGAACCTCTGATTCTTTCTGGTCAATCTGGTTAAAGGAGCTGCAATTTTGGAGAAGTCCTGTACGAACCTCCTGTAATAACCAGCCAAACCCAAGAAACTTCTGATCTCTGTCACTGAGGTGGGTCTGGGCCAGTTAGTCACAGCCTCTACTTTCTTGGGGTCTACCTCTATTCCATTCTCTGACACTATATGCCCCAAGAATGAGATGCTCCTTAACCAGAACTCACACTTGGAGAACTTGGCATACAAGCCATGTTCCCTCAAGGTCTGCAAAACTATCTTCAGATGATGGGCATGCTCCTCTGCATTCCTGGAATACACTAGGATATCATCTATGAAGACAATAACGAAGTGATCCAGGTATGGTCTGAATATTCTGTTCATGAGGTCCATGAATGCTGCAGGGGCGTTGGTTAACCCAAACGGCATTACAAGGAACTCATAGTGCCCATATCTGGTCCTGAAGGCCGTCTTTGGCACGTCCTCCTCTCTGATTCTCAACTGATGGTACCCGGATCTCAGATCTATTTTGGAGAAACAACCCGCTCCTGCTAGCTGGTCGAATAGATCGTCGATCCTTGGCAATGGGTACTTATTCTTGATGGTGACTTTGTTCAACTGCCTGTAGTCGATACAAAGCCTGAGGGATCCATCCTTTTTCTTCACGAAGAGTACTGGAGCACCCCAAGGTGAGGTACTCGGTCGGATGAAACCCTTGTCCACCAGTTCTTGCAACTGTTCCTTCAACTCTTTCATCTCGGCTGGTGCCATCCTGTAGGGAGGGATAGAGATCGGTCTGGTACTAGGCATTAACTCAATTTCGAACTCTATTTCCCTAGCAGGTGGTAACCCTGGCAGCTCGTCTGGGAAAACATCTAAGAACTCACTCACCACAGGCACTGAGGCGGGCTCTCTAACATGACTATCCAACTCCCTCACATGAGCTAGAAACCCCTGACATCCCCTCCTAAGCAACCTACGAGCCTGAAGAGCTGAAATTAGACCTCTAGGTGTACCCCTCTTGTCTCCTCTGAAGACGACCTCTGACCCATCCTGACATCTGAACTTAACTACTTTGTCCCTGCAGTCCAAGGTAGCACCATGGGTAGATAGCCAATCCATCCCTAGAATGACGTCAAAGTCTGTCAAATCTAGAACCACAAGGTCGGCGGACAAGCATCTTCCCTCTATAAAAACTGGACTACACTGGCAGACTGACTCTGCAACTGACGGGTCACACTTGGGTCCACTGACCCATAGGGGACACTCTAACCCAGAGACCATCAATCCTAACCTCTGAACGGCTCTCGGTGCAATAAAAGAGTGAGATGCACCCGGGTCCATTAATGCATACACATCAGAACACCCAATGATGAGATTACCTGACACCACGGTGTTGGATGTGTTAGCCTCCTGCTGTGTCATGGTGAAGATCCTGGCTGGAGCTGATGGACCTTCACCTCTGAATCCTGCTGAGGAAGAAGCTGACCCTCTCCCTCTGCCTCTGCCACTGGCCTGTGTAGCAGCTAGAGCTACTGGCTGTGCCACACTTCCTGAAGCTGTCTGCTGTGTCTGTGCCGTAGGAACTGCTTTAGGGCATTGCCATGACATATGCCCCTCTTGCCCACATCTGTAGCAGGTCGTTGTCCCATACCGGCATAAACCCCTGTGTGGCCTACCACACTTCGCACAAGCTGCATTATCCGCCCCAGAACTAGAACCACTGCCAAACCCCAGACTAGACTTGACCTTGTTCCAGAACTTATTCTTCTTACCCTTGGGCTTACCCCATCTCTTACTGCCTGAAGCTGCTGCACTCAAGGTAGAGGGATCTAACCTTCCCCCTCCCGGAGTTTTAGAACCAGAAGCTTGTGCCACTGTCTGTTTGACTGTCCCCTGAACGATGGCACTAGCCTCCATTCTCCTAGCCATGTCTACTATGGCGTGAAAACTCTCTCTATCTGCTGACTGTACCAAGGAGGAATACCTAGGATGGAGCTTCATGATATACCTCCTCGACTTCTTCTGGTCTGTGCTAAGGTCTTGCCCAGCAAAAGGCAGCAACTCCATAAACCTGTCAGTATACTCGTCTACACTCATGTCATCGGTTTGCCTCAACTGCTCGAATTCTATCATCTTCAATTCCCTTGAACTATCAGGGAAAGCCCATCCTGCAAATTCATTAGCGAACTCCTCCCACGATAGGCTATCCACCCTCGGCTTCACATAGTTTTTGAACCACTCACGGGCCTTTTTGCATTTCAAGGTGAAACCAGCCATCTGAATGGCTCTACTATCATCGGCCCCAATCTCCTCTGTGATCATCTTGACCTTCTCCAAATATACGAACGGGTCATCGCCTGACTCAAACTGGGGAGCACCCAACTTCATGTAATCTGTCATTTTAGCCTTACTTCCCCCAGATGAGATAGGCTGAGGTATCTGGGTATCTGGGACTGTAGGTGCTGGTGGTGGTGGAGGTACAGCATCCCCTGAGGTAGGGTTTGCTGGATTTGGATAGTATGGTGGAGGTGGGTACACTGGGTACTGTGGATATGGTGGGTAGTATGGTGGGTATGGCATCTGTGTGGAGTAAGGGTTAAAACTAGGGTAATCCGATGTACCTCCCATCGAATACCCGGGATTTTGGGTGTAGGGCGGATAGTGAGGTGGCTGAACAAATCCCGAGGCCTGAGTGCCTCCTTGGGATTCTCCCATACCCTCTTCTGACATGCTGACGCCCAAACTGCCATCCCTCCTTTGATCAACATCCATCTGATCCCCCATATCCTCTGACATACCTCCCTGCACTGTTCCTCTGACTGATCTGCTTCTTCCCAGATCTAAAGACCTTCTAGGGTCTCTCACTGCTCGGTCCCTGTTGGACCTACTTGACATTGCCCTAGGCAATGTTGAAGGACGGGCATCAATGCCCTCGTCCTGAGGTGGTATTCCAGTCAATCGTGCAGATCGACGGGTTCCTCTCATCCTGTTTTCTGAGAAACAGTAAACATCACATAAACATTAGCATTAAATGGTTCATGTCGGCAAGCATGAACCTCACAGCTACATTATACACATAGCATATCATCATGGTATATCATACAATCATAGCAAGACAGGACTCTACATCCTATCCTAGTGGACATGATTTTTGCCTATTGTGCTTGACCTTCTATAACATCTATGAGCCCGACACTCTAGGTCCGACCATATGAACCTAGGGCTCTGATACCACTCTGTAACGCCCCGGAAAATCCGGACCGTTACCGGCGCTAGGATCCAGATCGGCGTAAGGCCGCCGGGACCCGTAGCAAGCCTAACATACATCCTGTTTATCTGTTTAATCCCATACATGATCAACAAACATACATAAGAATTAAAAACTTTTCTTTTCTTCATTTACCAAACTCAACCTGTGCATGCACTATATTCATCATATACATAAACATTAATCCCTCTGTGGGATTTCATCAAAGCCTCAATGGGCAATATATATATCCTGTGTTGAGTTGGTTCACATATACATCATAAAATAAGATCATGTACATACCAAGGGATTAACATATACTATGGTCAAGCACAACTCTATCCTCAATAACATAATTACATTCTTATCATTTGTCATGTCCACAAACTCTAGCTATTACATACATATGACTTTTCTCTTCTTTTCTTCTCTATCAATCCCGTACCTGCAAACCTGGGGTTAGGGGAGAGGGGTGAGCTAAAAGCCCAGTGAGCAGAAACTGAAAACATTATATTAAAGTTCATGCTTTCATGAAATGCATCATATCACAGACAATCCACATCAAGGGTGAACCTGTCACCAATTAGTCCCAACATAGTCTCGTGCCAGGCCGTAGCATGGGGTCCTGGTCTTCCTGTCATAACATATATAAAGCCTCGTGCCAGGCCGTAGCATGGGGTCCTGGTCTTCCTGTCATATCATATATAAAGCCTCGTGCCAGGCCGTAGCATGGGGTCCTGGTCTTCCTGTCATATCATATATATAAAGTCTCGTGCCAGGCCGTAGCATGGGGTCCTGGTCTTCCTGTCATATCATATATAAAGCCTCGTGGACTAATTGGATCATACAGCATTCACCCACAACCACAAAATAAAATGCAATGCGACATATTCGTGTACTAATGCAATCAGCCTATTACATATCATCATGATGCGTGAAGCATGCCCAAACCATTCAGTTATTTGATTTAAAACATTAAGCTTGTTTCCACTCACCTCTGGCTAGCTCTGTCCAGACACTGAAGCAGCTCACTCACTGCTGGGGTCCTCGGTTCCTCGGGTCCGAACCTACACAGGTGGACTCCAATGAGGGACCAAACATATATAAACACAACTCTAATACATCCCCCAAAAACCCCCTAAAACATCATGAAAACATCACAGAAAATATGCATGAAACGGCTGAACAGGGCACCTTCGGCGGCACCTTCGGCGGCCGAAAGTCCTGGACAGAGACGAAACTCAGCTAGGTTCGGCGGCACCTTCGGCGGCCGAAAGTGCCAGACAGAGACGAAAGTCTCTTTTCGGGGGCACCTTCGGCAGCCGAAAGCTGCCTTCACAAGAGGGGTTCGGCGGCCGAAACTCCCTTCGGCTGCCGAACCTGGTTTCTGCCAAACGGCAGAAACTTGGTTCAAATGAACCTCCTGCCTCCCAAAACCATAGATCATGCATATTTCTCAACCAAAACACGCATACAAGTTCCTAGGGGTCTCAAACATGCATATACCCCATCTACAACACTTCATTCACACACAAACAAGCTACATTGCTCAAACTTCATCAAAACCCATAAACTCAACATATGTCCTAACATGCATTTCTACCCATAGATCTTACTTAAAACTTGTTTAAAACATAAAAAGGGTTCAAGATCGACCCTTACCTCTTGAAGAAACGAGAGGAAAGCGATCCTAGCTTGGAGATGGAGAGATTAAGCTCTTTGAACCTCCAAGCACTCAAAGCTTGCTCAAAGCTCACAAATCTTCAAAACAAGGTTATAAACTTGTTAAAACCATGAAAGATCTAGAGGAAACACTCAAGATCGAGGGAGGAACGGTGGAGACTCACCTTGGCCGACAATGGGAGAGAAAAAGCTCGCCCGTGCGGACCAAGGGGACCCTTTTATAGTGGCTGGCCAGGCCACGTTCGGGGGCCGAATGTGCCTCCGCATCCATGCAATGTTCGGCGGCCGAACATAAGGTTCGGCGGCCGAACCTGCACTTCCCTCACTTAGACTTTCGGGGGCCTAACGTGCCTCCCAAAGTCCATGCATGTTCGGCGGCCGAAAGTGAGTTTCGGCGGCCGAACCTGAGTTTTTCCTTAAAGAATTTTCATGCAAAAATTTATTTAAAATCATACTTAAAACATTAAAATACATGAAAATATTTTATAAAAACATGCTTTTACCCTTCTAGAGGTTTCCGACACCCAAATTCCACCGGACGGTAGGAATTCCGATACCGGAGTCTAGCCGGGTATTACACAGGGAATATGGCACCTCCTCCTCCACCAGCAGAGCCAGCTACCCCTAATGTCCAAATGCCTAAGCCTAGCTCTTCTGGGGGGGATAAGGTGAAGATGACTGATTATCTTAAGTTGGATGCTCCCCAGTTTAATACAGGGGATGATCCATTTGAGTACCTCAAAACGGTGAAAATGATAACCGACGAGTTGGGAGCAAGTGATAGTAGGGCCATTCAGATGGCGGGATTCACACTCAAATGTAAGAAGGCCAAGGATTAGTTCAAGAGCTATGTGGACCCGAGGGTGGATAGTCTATCTTGGGAGGAATTTGCAAATGAATTCGCAGGATGGGTTTTCCCTGATAGCTCCAGGGAGCTGAAAATGATTGAGTTTGAACAGCTAAGGCAGACGGAGGAAATGAGTGTAGATAAATACACTGATAGATTCCTGGAGTTCTTGCCGTTTGCAGGGCAAGCATTTGACACAGATCTGAAGAAGTCTAGGAGGTATATCATGAAGCTTCACTCCAGGTATTCCTTCTTAATTCAATCAGCAGAGAGGGAGAGTTTCCATGCTATAGTGGATATGGCCCGGAAGATGGAGGCCAGTGCAATAATCGAAGGGAGAGTTAAACAGTCAGTGGCACAGCCTTCAGGTTCCAAGACTCCGAGCAGTGTAAAGTTGGACAGATCCAAGTCCAAGAAGAGCAAGTTCTGGAACAAGATAAAGTCTAGTCTGGGAATGGGAGGTGGCTCAAGCTATGGCTCAGGCAGTCCTGCTTGTATGAAGTGTGGTAAGCCACACAAAGGAGTCTGTCGGTTTGGGACGACAGCCTGCTTCAGATGTGGGCAGGAGGGACACATGGCACGGGAGTGTCCTAGGGCACCTTTTATGGCACAGTCCCAGCAGACAGCTTCAGGTATATGGCACAGCCAGTAGCTCCAGTCGTGACTCAGGGCAGTAGCAGAGGCAGAGGGAGAGGGGCAGCCTCTTCTTCAGGTTCCCGGGGTGAAGGTCCCACAGCTCCAGCTAGGATCTTCACTATGACACAGCAGGAGGCGAACACATCCAACACCGTGGTGTCAGATAATCTCATCATTGGTTGTTCAGATGTGTATGCTTTGATGGATCCTGGTGCATCTCATTCTTTTGTTGCCCCGAGAGCAGTAGAGAGGTTGTGTTTGATGGTCTCTGGGTTGGAGTGTCCCCTTTGGGTCAGTGGACCCAAGTGTGATCCATCAGTGGCAGAGTCAGTCTGCCGGTTTAGTCCGATGTGGGCAGGAGGGACACATGGCACGGGAGTGTCCTAGGGCACCTTTTATGGCACAGTCCCAGCAGATAGCTTCAGGTAGTGTGGCACAGCTAGTAGCTCCAGCCGTGACTCAGGGCAGTAGCAGAGGCAGAGGGAGAGGGGCAGCCTCTTCTTCAGGTTCCTGGAGTGAAGGTCCCACAGCTCCAGCTAGGATCTTCACTATGACACAGCAGGAGGCGAACACATCCAACACCGTGGTGTCAGGTAATCTCATCATTGGTTGTTCAGATGTGTATGCTTTGATGGACCCTGGTGCATCTCATTCTTTTGTTGCCCCGAGAGCAGTAGAGAGGTTGTGTTTGATGGTCTCTGGGTTGGAGTGTCCCCTTTGGGTCAGTGGACCCAAGTGTGATCCATCAGTGGCAGAGTCAGTCTGCCGGTTTAGTCCAGTGTTTATAAAGGATAGATGCCTTCCAGCCGACCTAGTGGTTCTAGACTTGACAGATTTTGACGTCATTCTAGGGATGGATTGGATATCTATCCATGGTGCTACTCTGGACTGCAGAGACAAAATAGTCAGATTCAGAGGTCAGGATAGGTCAGAGGTCGTCTTCAGAGGAGACAAGAGGGGTACACCTAGAGGTCTGATATCAGCCCTACAGGCTCATAGGTTGCTTAGGAGGGGATGTCAGGGGTATTTAGCTCATGTGAGAGAGCTAGATAGTCAGGTCAGGGAACCAGCCTCAGTGCCAGTAGTCAGAGAATTTCCAGATGTCTTCCCAGACGAGCTTCTAGGACTACCACCTGCTAGGGAGATAGAGTTTGAAACAAAATTGATGCCTGGAACCAGACCAATCTCTATCCCTCCCTACAGGATGGCACCAGCAGAGTTGAAGGAACTGAAGGAGCAGTTGCAAGAGCTGGTAGATAAGGGTTTCATCCGACCGAGTACCTCACCTTGGGGAGCTCCAGTGTTGTTTGTGAGAAAGAAGGATGGATCCCTCAGGCTTTGTATCAACTATAGGCAGTTGAACAAAGTCACTACCAAGAATAAGTATCCGTTGCCCAGGATCGATGATCTATTTGACTAGCTGGCAGGAGCAGGTTGCTTCTCCAAGATAGATATGAGATCTGGGTACCATCAGTTGAGAATAAGAGAAAAGGATGTGTCGAAGACGGCGTTCAGGACCAGATATGGGCACTATGAGTTCCTTGTCATGCCGTTCGGGCTAACCAATGCCCCTGCAGCATTCATGGACCTCATGAACAGGGTTTTTAGTCAGTATCTGGATCACTTTGTTATTGTCTTCATCGATGATATCTTAGTGTATTCCAGAAACACAGAGGAGCATGCCCATCATCTGAAGACAGTTTTGCAGACCCTGAGAGAGCATGGCTTATATGCCAAGTTCTCCAAATGTGAATTCTGATTGAGGAGTATCTCATTCTTGGGGCATGTTGTGTCAGAACAGGGAATTGAAGTGGACCCCAAGAAGGTAGAAGCTGTGGCTAACTGGCCTAGACCCACTACAGTAACAGAAATCAAAAGCTTTTTGGGTTTGGCAGGTTACTACAGGAGGTTTGTACAAGACTTCTCCAGAATTGCCGCTCCTATGACCAGATTGACCAAGAAGAATCATAAGTTTGTATGGTCTGATCAGTGTGAAGAGAGTTTTGAGGAGCTAAAGAAGAGGTTGACGTTAGCACCGGTGTTAGCTCTGCCTACCAGTAATGAAGATTTCACAATTTTCTGTGATGCATCCGGTGTGGGACTAGGTTGTGTGTTAATGCAGAATGATAGAGTAATTGCTTATGCTTCTAGGCAGTTGAAGAAGCATGAGTTGAATTATCCTACACATGACCTAGAGATGGCAGCAGTGATCTTTGCACTTAAGATGTGGAGGCATTACCTGTATGGGGTTAAATGTGAGATCTTCGCAGAATCATAAAAGCCTGCAGTACATCTTGAGTCATAGAGAGTTGATCCTGAGGCAGAGAAGATGGGTAGAACTGCTTAGTGACTATGATTGCAAAATCCAGTACCATCCGGGTAAGGCAAATGTTGTGGCAGATGCCCTAAGCCGAAAGTCACTTGGCAGTTTATCCCATATCACAGCAGAGAGAAGACCAGTGGTGAGAGAGTTCTACAAGCTTATTAACGAAGGTCTACAGTTGGAGTTGTCTGGTACAGGTGCTTTGATAGCCCAGATGAGAGTAACACCTGTGTTTCTGGAGCAGGTAGCTCAGAAACAGCACGAGGACCTAGAGTTAGAAGATTGCCAGGACTGTTCAATCAGGCAAGAACGAAGAGTTCATATTTGACAGCAAAGGGATCCTCCGCTATGGGAATAGATTATGTGTACTAGATGATGTGGGTCTGAAGGGAGACATTATGAGGGAAGCTCATAATGCCAGATACAACATTCACCCTGGAGCCACCAAAATGTACCAAGATCTGAAGAGAGTTTATTGGTGGCCAGCTATGAAAAGGGAGGTGGCACAGTTCGTGTCCGCCTGTGAGGTATGTCAAAGGGTGAAGCTGGAACATCAGAAGTCAGCTGGAATGCTTAACCCACTGCCGATTCCAGAGTGGAAATGAGAGAATATCGCTATGGACTTCGTAGTGGGGTTACCGGCAACATCTAACAGATTAGACTCCATATGGGTGATCGTGGATAGACTGACCAAATCTGCTCACTTCATCCCTGTTAGGAGTGGCTACTCTATGGATAAATTGGCGCAGGTGTTTGTAGATGAAGTGGTCAGGTTGCATGGGGCTCCTGTTTCAATAGTGTCTGATAGAGGACCCCAGTTCACCTCCAGGTTTTGACGGAGTCTACAGAATGCTATGGGTACCAGGTTGGATTTTAGCACTGCTTTCCATCCTCAGACTGATGGGCAGTCGGAGAGGACCATCCAGACAATTGAAGATATGCTCAGAATGTGTGTGCTAGATTTTGGCTGTTCTTGGAGGCAGCATCTACCCTTGGTGGAGTCTGCCTATAATAACAGCTATCATGCTAGTATAGGGATGGCTCCATATGAAGCTTTATATGGAAGGAAGTGCAGATCGCCTATTTGCTGGGAAGAAGTTGGAGAGAGGGCCTTGGCAGGCCCAGAGTTAGTAGAGATCACCAGCAGGGTGGTGCCCATTATCAGAGAAAGGATCAGGACTGCGATCAGTCGATAGAAAAGTTATGCAGATGTTCGCAGGAGAAAGGTGGAGTTTCAGGAGGGAGATTTGGTATTGCTCAAGGTGTCTCCTATGAAAGGGGTGATTCGGTTTGGGAAGAAAGGTAAGCTAGCTCCGCGGTACATCGGACCCTTTGAAATCTTGCAAAAGATCGGGAATGTATCGTATAAGCTGGATTTACCTACTTCTATGGAGAGAATCCATCCGGTTTTCCATGTTTCCATGTTAAGGAAGTTTGTGTCAGATCTGGGCAAGGTTCTTAGCGAGCCTGATGTGGAGATCCAAGGAGATCTCACCTATGTTGAGTAGCCAGTGCGGATCCTAGACACGCAAATCAGGAAGTTGAGAAACAAGGAAATCCCGATGGTGAAAGTCCTTTGGAATCACCACAACATCGAGGAGTGTACCTAGGAGACACGGGAGTCCATGCTCCAGCAATACCCTCATCTCTTCTAAGGTATGTGCTATAGGTTTATGTATTTCTTGATGTTTTAAGCTATGCCTGTTTTGTTTGGTGAACATACGGGGACGAATGTTCTTAAGGGGGAGAGAATGTAATATCCGGCTAGACTCCGGCATCGGAAATTCCTACCGTCCGGTGGAATCTCGGATGTCGAAAGCTTCTAGAAGGATAAAATATGTTTTTACAAAATGTTTTTCATGTTTTTGATGGTCAATTTTGAATTAAAGTTTTAAAGAAAAGAAAAGAAAGAGAATGAAGGAAGAGCCCAGGTTCGGCCGCCGAACCTCAAGTTCAGCCGCCGAACATGGGATGCATACGGAAACACGTTAGGCCCCCGAAAGTGGCCTGGGGGTCTCCTGTCCGAAATGGGCGAGTTTTCTCTCCCCATTTTCGGCCAAGGTGAGTCTCCGTCCTCCCTTGTCGATCTTGTGTTCTTCCTTCAAGTCTCTTATGTTTTTACAAGTTATTTAACTTGGTTTTGAAGATTTTTGGAGCTAAGATCAAGATTTGAAGCTTGGAGACCCCGGAGCTCTCTTCCTCCATTTCTCCAAGTTTCGGTCGCCCCCCCTCTCGATCTTCAAGAGGTAAGAGTAGATCTTTAGCTTATTCCATGTTTTAAACAAGTTTTATGAGGGGTTATGGGGTAGAAATGCATATTTAGGTTGTTGTTTGTTGTTAGGGTTAATGTTGAGTTTATGGATAATATGTGTTGTATGAGTTGCTATATGTGTTTGTATTGGGGTTTAGGTTAGTTTGAGACCCCTATATGCTTATGTATATGTGTATGCATGTTGTAGAATAGCTAAATGCATATTTGTATGGTTTGGGAGGCAAAATGTGCATGAGGAGGCTGAGTTCTGCCACTTTGGAAGAACTCAGGTTCGGCAGCCGAAGGACTTTCGGCCGTCGAACCTGCCTGTGGAGGCAAGCCTTTGGCTGCCGAACCCTGCCCCCGAAAGTTGGACTTTCGGCTCTGGAGGGGAGTTTCGGCTGCTGAAGGTGCCGCCGAACCTGCCTGTAGTAGCATGTTTTGGCTACTGAACCCTGCCCCCGAAAGTTGGACTTTCGGCTCTGGAAGGGA
Source organism: Manihot esculenta (assembly GCF_001659605.2). Taxonomy (NCBI): domain Eukaryota; kingdom Viridiplantae; phylum Streptophyta; class Magnoliopsida; order Malpighiales; family Euphorbiaceae; genus Manihot; species Manihot esculenta. The sequence continues at coordinate 24,686,503 of NC_035172.2, read as the reverse complement.
GTTTCAGCCGTCGAAGGTGCCGCCGAACATGCATGAGTTTTGGCTCTGGAACCACATTCGGCCACCAAAGGTGCCGCCGAAAGTGGCTGAGTTTCGGCTCTGGAGGGACTTTCGGCCGCCGAACCTACCGCCGAAAGTGCCCTGTTCAGCCTTCCTTTGCATGATTTCTATGATGTTTTAGGGGGGGTTTTGGGGAGTTGTTTAGAGTCATTTTAGTGTATGTTTGGTCCCTCATTTGGTCCATCTGTGTAGGTTCAGACCCGAGGAACCGAGGACCCCAGCAGTGAGATAGTTGCTTCAGAGTCTGTTCAGAGTCAGCCAGAGGTGAGTAGAACTGAACTATGTTTTAATTAATGAAGTTTTGAGCATGTTCATGCATCATGAATACCATGATATATTTCAGGTTGTTGCATTAGAATCTCACAAATATGCTGCATTGCATTCTATGTTGTTGATGTGGATGGATGTTGGATGATTCATTAGCCCTCAATATGATATGATGATTAATAAAAGTCCAAGGCTGCCCATGTCCACGCGTCCTGACATTTATCATGTATGGTTTATGAAAGTCCAGGATTGCCCATGTCCACGCGTCTTAGCATTGTGTGATGTTTAAGAGGAAGTCCTGCGGAGCTCCGTCGAGGGCCGAGCACATGGGATATGTAGAGTGTAACGACCCCAAAATGGACCGTCACCGGCGCTAGGATTCAGGTTCTATGCACAAAATCATCAAAACCTCACACATAACCCTATTCATGCACCTCTCTCCATAAACCCCATAAAACCTTCAGAAAACATAAAAACAAGCTCAGGATCTTCACTTACCTTGTGAAAACAAGTAGATGAATGATCCTAACGTGGAGTTTTGAAGCAACTCTTCTTCCAACTCTCCAAACTTCACACCTTTGAGTTTTTAGCTTAAAACCTTCAAAAGATCATAAAAACTAAGCAAATCTTTGCATGATGTAATGAAAACATGAAAGAATACTCACAAAGGACAGAGTTTCACCTCAGCAAGTGAAAGAAACGGTGCTCTTACCGCTTCAACCGACTGAGGGCCATTTATAGGTGGCTGGCCAGACCACCTTCGGCGGCCACACGTGAAACCGAAAGCCATGCATGTTCGGCGGCCGAACCTCAACTTCGGCGGCCGAACCTGGCTTTTCTGCCTTGGTTCATTTCACGCAAAAACTCATTTCCTTATGCTTGAAAACTATGAAACATACCAACACCTTTTAGAAAAACATAAATCTAACCCATCTAGAGACTTCCGACATCCTGAACTCCATCGGAAAGTAGAATTCTGATGCCGGACTCTAGCCGGGTATTACATTCTCCCCCCCTTAAGAACATTCGTCCTCGAATGTCCCAAAAAAAAACAAACAAGGAACACATATAAAAAGGAGGAAACCAACCTCAAAACAAATATGGATACTGCTGAAGCATCAACTCTCGCGTCTCCTAGGTGCACTCTTCTAGATTATGGTGGTTCCACAGCACTTTCACCATTGGGATCTCTTTGTTCCTTAGCTGTCTGATCTGTGTGTCCAGAATCCGCACTGGCTGCTCTATATAGGTGAGATCTGTAAGAATCTCCACCTCAGGCTCACTCAGAACCTGATTCGGATCTGACACAAACTGCCGTAGCATAGAAACATGAAATACCGGGTGAATTCTCGCCATAGAAGCAGGTAAATCCAGCTTATACGACACATTTCCGATCCTCTACAAAATCTCAAAGGGTCCAATGTATCGTGGGGCTAACTTACCCTTCTTTCCAAATCGAACCACTCCTTTCATTGGAGACACTTTTAGCAATACCCAATTACCCTCCTGAAATTCTAACTGTTTTCTGCGAACGTCTGCATAACTTTTCTGTCTGCTCTGCGCTGTTCTGATTCTCTCTCTGATCTTGGGCACCACTCTACTGGTAATCTCTACTAACTCTGGCCCTGCAAGAGCCTTCTCTCCTATTTCTTCCCAACAAACAGGGGATCTGCACTTCCTCCCATACAAAGCTTCATAAGGAGCCATCCCAATGCTAGCATGATGGCTGTTATTGTAGGCAAACTCCACCAAAGGTAGATGTTGCCTCCAAGAATCGCCAAAGTCTAACACACACAGTCGAAGCATATCCTCTATGGTCTGGATGGTCCTTTCTGACTGTCCATCAGTCTGTGGGTGGAAAGCAGTGCTAAAATCCAGTCTCGTGCCCATTGCACTCTGCAGACTTTGCCAAAATCTGGAGGTAAACTGAGGTCCTCTATTTGAGACTATCGACACTGGAACACCATGTAATCTCACTATCTCATCCAGATATACCTGTGCCAACTTATCCACAGAATAGTTACTCCGAACTGGAAGAAAATGAGCAGATTTCGTGAGTCTGTCCACAATTACCCATATAGAGTCTATCCTGTTGGACGCTGCTGGTAAACCCACTACAAAATCCATGGCTATGTTCTCCCATTTCCACTCTGGAATCGGTAATGGGTTAAGCATTCCGGCTGGTTTCTGATGCTCTAGTTTCACCCTCTGGCAAACCTCACAGGCTATCACAAACTGCGCCACTTCTTTCTTCATGGCTGGCCACCAATATACCCTCTTTAAATCCTGATACATCTTGGTGGCTCCTAGGTGAACACTATACCTTGCATTATGAGCTTCCCTCATAATGTCTTCCTTCACACTGCTCCTATCTGGTACACAAAGTCTGTAATACCCGGCTAGATTCCGGCATCGGAATCCCTACCTCCGGCGGAATCTCCGTTGGAATCTGGAATTTCTGAAGATGCCAGAGGCGTCTAGAGGGGTAAAATGTGTTTTCTAAAATGTTTTTACATGATTTCATGGTTTTAAACGAAAAGGAAATGAGTTTTGAACAGAAAAGACCAAGGAGGCGTTTGCCAGGTTCGGCCGCCGAAAGTGAGGTTCGGCCGCCGAACATGGAAAGGCTTCGGGAGCGCCTTTGGCCTCCGAAAGTCTTGTTTGAACGAGCCAAGGTTCGGCCGCCAAAAGTCAAGTTCGGCCGCCGAACATGCATGAGTTTAGGGGGCACGTTAGGCTGCCGAAGGTCTTCGACCAGGCCACCTATAAAGAGCCCTCAGATCGGAAATGGGAGAGTTTTCTCCCCATTCTCGAGCTCAGGTGAGTTTTTGTCCTCTCTTGGCCATTTTCATGTTTTTCTTCATCTCCTTCATGTTTTCATGAGTTCCATGGTGGTTTTGAAGAGTTTTGAAGCTTAGATCAAGGATTTGGGAACTTGGAGCTTTTGGAGCTTGGATTCTCCACACCTCCGAGTTAGAGATCGCACAACCCTCGATCTTCAAGAGGTAAGTGTAGATCTTGGTTTTCCTTGAGTTTTCATGAAGTTTTAAGAAAGTTTAATGATGTTTTAATGGTTGAGTTAGGTAGATATGCATGTAGAGGTTTATGTGGGTTTTATACCCAATGTATGTTATATGATGTTTGTATTGAGGAGTTTATGTTAGTTTATGCTCCTTTATGCTTGTGGGAGTGAGTATGCATGATTGGGAGAGAGTATGTGAGGATTTGGGTATATTTGAGTTTGGTTTTGGCTTGGCAGAATCGGACCTGTCGTCCAGAGGGGACCAGGTTCGGCCGCCGAAAGGAGTTTCGGCCGCCGAACCTGCATGGGAGGCAGTCTTTAGGCTGCCGAACGTGCCCCCGAAGGAGGGACTTTCATTTCTGTCCAAGGGTTTCGGCCGCCGAACCTGCCGCCGAACTTACCCGAGTTTCGTCTCTGGAAGGGACTTTCGGCCGCCGAAGGTGCCGCCGAAAGTGCCCTGTCCAGCCTTTTCATAGGTGTTTTCTATGCATGTTTAAGTGATGTTCTAGGGGGTTTTTGGGGGTATGTTTATGAGTTGTTTAGAGTATGTTTGGCACCTCATTCGAGTCCACCTGTGTAGGATCGGACCCGAGGGACCGAGGAGGCCAGTAGTGCTAGCAGTTGCAGAGTCAGTCAGCGTCTGCCAGGAGGTGAGTAGAACTAACTTAATCTTTTATTTTATGAAATCAAATGCCTAAAGCATACTCATGCATCATGATTATATGTAATAGGATGATTGCACTAGTTTCACGAATATGGCGCATTGCATTATTTGATGTTGATTCAGGAGGTTTGGACCAAGGCGACTTCAATAGCCCATATCTGTCATTGAGTCTTGGGTAAGTCCTCTGAGAGCCGGACAAGTACATATAGGAAAGTCACTGTGAGCTCTCTGTGGACTAGGTACCCCGTCATGTATGTGAAAGTCCTGTGTGAGCTCCTTTGGGGGAGCCGGGCACCGACAGAGGGAATTTTGAGGTCATGTCCGATCCTTGAGAGTAAAGGCTGCTAGCAAAAAAAAAAAAAAAAAAAAAAAAGGAACTCTCAAAAACACTCCGTGGGGAATATTTATCTGCATGAGCCCCGAGACGGACCAGATACAGTTATGTGATTTCTTTGTGATATGACGCATTTCATGAGAGCATGTAATTAATGAACTGTTTTCTCTGTTTCTACTCACTGGGCTTTTTAGCTCATCCCTTTCCCCTAACCCCAGTGTTGCAGGTTTGAAGTCGTTCGGGAAGCCTCAAGAGTTAAGGTTAAGTCTGTGTAATAGTTTTAGATTAGCACTTTTAGTGTGGACATGTATTATAAAGTGAGATATTGATTTGTAAACTGAGATATTGTAATGTAAAGTTAAGTAGAGTTATGTTTATGGATTAGACATGTGCTTGGCCCTAAGACTTGGTTAGTCCCTGTTTAATACATGATGTATGTAATGTCTTAGATGTTGAGTTATGTTGGAACGAATCTTGTGGCATGTGTTGTTTACCACGTTATGTTATGGATGAGGACCCTAGTAGAGGTCTTATGTTTGTGGTTTGATGCATGCACAGGTTAGGTTCTAGTTCTTTGGATGTATTCCAGCTTGATGTATGTTATGTTGACCCAGCTAGAGTGATGGAGGCTCTAGTAAGGGGTTTCTTTATGTTTTCAGTTATGTTGCATACAGGACAAGCTCGGTTTATACATCAGATGTTTATGTTTTTGTGTTAAAGTGTTGATCATGTATGGGATTTGACCAGGTGATAGGAGGTACGTTTGGCTTGCTACGGGTCCCGGCGGCCTTAAGCCGATCTGGATCCTAGCGCCGGTGGCGGTTCGGGCCGTTACAGAGGGGTATCGGTTTCCGGGTCGTTACAGATATGGTATCAGAGCTTTGGGCCTCAAGAGTACGGTGTGTTGCACATCGGAAAGAGGTTGGCTTAGAGGTCATAGAAGGGCAAGCACAATAGGAAGAATCATGTCCACTAGGATAGGATGTAGAGTCCTGTCTCGTATGATGATGATGTGATATGCCATGATGTTATGCTATGTATGTACGTATGCTATGTATGTTGTAGGTTCATGTGTTTTCATATGAACCGTATGATGCTAATGATTGATTGTATGCTTGTGTGTTGTTCTTCAGAGGAGCCAGAATGCGAAGTGCTCGTCGATCTGTGGAATCGACTGGAGTTCCATCCGAGAGGGAAGGTGTGGACACCTTTCCCGCTGCTCTGCCAAGAGCGCAGTCGTGGGGAGTCAGCAGATGGGGAACATCAAGGGACCCTAGAAGGTCTTTTGATGCAAGCAGAGAAGGGATGGCTCCAAGAAGGATGTCAGCTAGTATGAGGGAAGTGGAGATGGATATTCAGAGAAGAGATTTCAGTTTGGGAATCAGGGTGCCCGAAGAAGGCATGGGAGATTCTCAGGAGGATGCTCAGACTCAGGATTCCAGGATCTCAGGTTCAGGGGGGATTGATCCCTCCACTCTGAGTACAGCTGCCTCAAGAGATAAAAGGTGGGGAAACACCACTAAGAAGTGGGGCAGGGGCCTCAGAAGGTCGAAGAAGAAGTTTTGGCAGAATCTGAAGGCTAGTTTGGGTTTTGGTGGCTTAAGCTCTGGCTCAGGCAGTTCAAGATGCGTGAGGTGTGGAAGACCACACAAAAGAGTCTGTCGGGTGGGGACTACAGCTTGTTTTAGGTGCGGACAGGAGGGGCACATAGCACGTGAGTGTCCCACTGTGCCCAGGTTGGCTCAGTCCCAGCCAGCAGCTCCAGGTAGAACAGCTCAGCCAGCAGCTCCAGCCATGTTTCAGGTTGGTAGTCGAGGCAGAGGAAGAGGGTCAGTCCCTCATCTCTCAGGCTTCCGTGGAGAAGTTCCGTCAGCTTCAGCTCGGATCTTCACCCAAGCTCAGCAAGAGGCAGACACATCGAACATGGTGGTGTCAGGTACGCTCACTTTTGAAAGTTCTGATGTGTATGTTTTTGTGAACCCTAGTGTTTTTCTCTTTCTTTAGTTGCTCTAGGAGCCGTTGAGAGGTTGAGTTGATAGCTTTTGGGCTAGAGTGTTCTCTTTGGGTCAGTAGACTCACGTGTGATCCATCTGGGGTAGAGTCAGTCTGCCGGTTCAGTTCTGTGTCAGTTGAGGGTAGATGCCTTCCACTCGACTTTGAGGTCCTAGACTTGACTGTCTGGACGTCAATCGAGGGATGGATTAGTTTCTGCTCGTGGTGCTATCTTGGTCTGTAGAGACAAGGTAGTCAAGTTCAGAGGACAGGATGGGTCAGAGATAGTCTTCTGAGGGAACACAGTAGGGATGCCTAGAGGTTTGATGTCAGCCTGTCTGGTTCGTAGGGTACATAGGAGGGGTTGTCAGAGGGTTCTAGTTCTTGTTGAAAGTTTTGCAGTCAGGTCAAGGAACCAGCCTCGATGCCAGTTGTTAGAGAGAGGTAGTAGTCAGAGTAGAGGCGAGACTTGGTAGACAAGGGATTTTATCCGACCTAGTACCTCACCCTGGATTGTTCCAGTGTGGTTGGGGGAAAAGAAGGATGAATCCTTGAGACTTTGTAACGACTGTAAGCAGTTGACCAAGGTCACTACCAAGGGCAGGTATTCCTATGCAGGATGGATGATCTATTGGAACAGTTAGTAGAAGCTGATTGTTTTCCAAAATAGATCTGAAATCCGGGTACTACCTGTGAGAGTTAGAGTTAGTGTTGGGTTAGCAGTAAGAAGAAGCCAGTTGTTAGTAGAGAAGATAAAGAGAGAAGAATAAAGATCAGAGAAGGTCAGAGTAGCGCAGCAGAAGATGGATGAGTTTCAGGAGAAGGTTGGGTATTGTTAAGGTGTTTCTTTTGGGAAAGGTGTGCCCAGAAGACCCAGGAGTTTTTACTCCAGCAGTGCCCGTGTCTCTCTTTCAGGAGAGAGATTTTTAGGTCTTGCTTGCTTGTTTGCTTGCATGTTTATGTATGATTGATGTTATGTTTTATGCTATGCCTGTTTGTGGAACATTCGGGGACGAATGTTCTTAAAGGGGGGAAGAATGTAATACCCGGCTAGATTCCGGCATCGGAATCCCTACCTCCGGCGGAATCTCCGTTGGAATCTGGAATTTCTGAAGATGCCAGAGGCGTCTAGAGGGGTAAAATGTGTTTTCTAAAATGTTTTTACATGATTTCATGGTTTTAAACGAAAAGGAAATGAGTTTTGAACAGAAAAGACCAAGGATGTAACACCCGGCTAGACTCCGGTATCGGAATTCCTACCGTCCGGTGGAATCTCGGATGTCGGAAACTTTTAGAAGGGTGAAAGCATGTTTTTATGAAATGTTTTCATGTTTTTAATGTTTTTAAGTATGATATTAAATGAGTTTTTGCATGAAAAATCTTTGGAGGAAAACCCAGGTTCGGCCGCCGAAAGACGAGTTCGGCCGCCGAACATTGCATGAGTTGTGGAGGCACATTCGGCCCCCAAACGTGGCCTGGCCAGCCACTATAAAAGGGTCCCTTTGGTCCGCACGGGCGAGTTTTTTTTCTCTCCCATTGTCGGCCAAGGTGAGTCTCCGCCGCTCCTCCCTCAATCTTGAGTGTTTTCCCTAGATCTTTCATGGTTTTCACGAGTTTTAACTTCTACTTTGAAGATTTGTGAGCAAAGAGCAAGTTTTGGGTGCTTGGAGGTTCAAGGAGCTCAATCTCTTCATCTCCAAGCTAGGATCGTCTTCCCTCTCGTTTCTTCAAGAGGTAAGCTCGGATCCACCCTTATTATGCGTTTTAAACAAGTTTTATGAAGTTTTAAGGGGTAGAATGCATGTTAGGGTATATGTTGAGCTTATGGGTTTTTGATGCTTTAATGAACAATGTGGCTTGATTGTGTGTGTTTGGAGTGTTGTAGATGGGGTATATGTTTGTTTGAGGCCCCTAGGAGCTTGTATGCATGCTTTGGTTGAGTCATATGCATGATTTATGGTTTTGGGAGGCAGGAGGTTCATTTGAACCAAGTTTCTGCCCGTTTGGCAGAAACCAGGTTCGGCAGCCGAAGGAAGTTTCGGCCGCCGAACCCTTCTTGTGGAGGCAGCATTCGGCTGCCGAAGGTGCCCCCGAAAAGAGACTTTCGTCTCTGTCTGGCACTTTCGGCCGCCGAAGGTGCCGCCGAACCTGTCTGACTTTCGTCTCTGTCTGGGACTTTCGGCCGCCGAACCTGCCGCCGAAAGTGCCCTGTTCAGCCATTTCATGCATATTTTTATGTGATGTTTTCATGATATTCTAGGGGGTTTTTGGGGAGTATGTTAGAGTCTTGATTAAGTATGTTTGGTCCCTCATTCGAGTCCACCTGTGTAGGTTCGGACCCGAGGAACCGAGGACCCCAGCAGTGATAGCTGCTTCAGAGTATTGTCAGAGCTAGCCAGAGGTGAGTGGAATAAACCTAAATTTTTTTAATTAATGAAATGTGAATTTTGAGCATGACCCATGCATCATGAATGCCATGTGAATATCATAGGTTGCTTGCATTAGTTCACGAATATGTTGCATTGCATACTTGATGATGATGTGGATGGGCATTGAATGATCCTTTAGTCCTTGATATGTATGATGAGACATGGTATGGTATGTTTGCCGGTTGACCCATTCTACGTCCCGGCCAGAATAAGAGAAAGACCAGGTTGACCCATTCTACGTCCCTGGCATATTGGAATGTTATGTTATGTATGTTATGTAAGAGAAAGACCGGTTGACCCACTCTACGTCCCGGCACTTTGGATTGTAGAGGACTAGAGGTGACGATACCATCCTTATGTGATTTGTTTGTGATGTGTTGCATTTCATGTGAGCATGAAACTTTAATATAATGTTTTCTTTATTCTGCTCACTGGGCTTTCTAGCTCACCCCTCTCCCCTAACCCCAGATGTGCAGGTACAGGGTAGATCAGAAGGTTAGCCAGAGTACTGAAGAGATGTTATGTAATAGTTAGAATGTGGACGTGACAAATGTTTTGATGTAATGTAAGAGTATTGAACAGTTATGTAATGTTATGTATGATATTGAGGATTAGAGATGTGCTTGACCCTATATGTATAGTTGTCCCTCTTATACACATGATCTATAGAGTTGTTTATGAGATACGATCTTATGATAGTCCAAGCTTTATGTAATGATGAGACACCCCATGGGAGCATTTGATAAGGGCTCCAGTGGAGGTTTATGTCTATAGTTATGTGCATGCACAGGTTGAGCTTGGAAAAGAAAGAAAAATGTTTACAGTTTTATGTATGCTGTTGATCATGTATGGGACTATACAGGTATACAGGTTGTATGTTAGGCTTGCTACGGGTCCCGGCGGCCTTACGCCGATCTGGATCCTAGCGCCGGTAGCGGTCCGGATTTCCGGGGCGTTACAGAGTGGTATCAGAGCCCTAGGTTCATATGGTCGGACCTAGCGTGACGGGCTCATAGAGGTTATAGAAGGTCAAGCACAATAGGAAAAGTCATGTCCACTAGGATAGGAAGTAGAGTCCTGTCTTGCTATGATAATGTGATATGCCATGATCATATGCATGTGCATAAATGATGTGATATGTATGTGATGAGGGTTCATGTGTGCCCACATGAACCATAAGATGCTAATGTTTGCTTGTTATGTGCTGTTTTTCAGAAACAGGATGAGAGGGACTCGTCGATCTGCACGATTGACTGGAGTACCACCTGAGGATGAGGGCATGAGCGCCCGTCCTCCAGCATTGCCTAGGGCAATGTCTAGCAGGTCTAACAGGGAAAGAGCAGCGAGAGACCCTAGAAGGTCTTTAGATCTGGGAAGGAGCAGATCAGTTAGAGGAACAGTTCAGGGAGGCATGTCAGAGGATGTGGGAGATGACATGGATGTGGAGCAGAGGAGGGATGGCAGTTTGGGGATGAGCATGTCAGAAGAGGGTATGGGAGAATCCCAAGGAGGCACTCAGGCCTCGGGATTTGTTCAGCCACCACAGTACCCACCCTTTTCACATAACCCCGGATATTCGATGGGAGGTACATCGGATTATCCTAGCTTCACCCCTTATCCCACACAGATGCCATACCCACCATACTACCCACCCTACACACAGTACCCCATGTACCCACCTCCACCATACTATCCAAATCCAGCAAACCCTACCCCAGGGGATGTTGCTCCTCCTCCACCCCCAGCAGCACCAGAAACCCAAATACCTCAACCTAGCTCATCTGGAGGGAGCAAGGTGAAGATGACCGACTACATGAAGTTGGGTGCTCCCCAATATGAAACAGGTGATGACCCGTTTGTGTACCTGGAGAGGGTCAAGACCATTACAGATGAGATAGGGGCGAATGACAGTAGAGCCATTCAGATGGCTGGGTTCACCCTAAAATGCAAGAAGGCCCGTGAGTGGTTCAAGGCCTATGTGAAACCAAGGGTGGACAGTCTTTCATGGGAGGAGTTCGCTAATGAATTTGCTGGATGGGCTTTCCCTGATAGCTCAAGGGAACAGAAGATGATAGAGTTTGAGCAGCTGAGGCAAACGGATGAAATGAGTATTGATGAGTACACCAACAGGTTCTTGGAGCTGTTGCCTTTTGCTGGGCAGAACCTTGATACAGACCAGAAGAAGTCAAGGAGGTACATCATGAAGCTCAATTCCAGGTATTCCTCCTTGATACAGTCGGCAGATAGAGAAAGCTTTCACGCCATAGTGGATATGGCTAGGAGGATGGAGGCTAGTGCTATCATTGAGGGCAAAGTTAAACAATCAGTGGCACAGCCTTCTGGTTCCAAGACCCCAGGTGGGGGAAGAGTGGACCCTGCATCCTTGAGTTCAGGCAGCAAGAGGTGGGGTACTACCTCCAGGAAATCAAAGAAGAGTAAATTCTGGAACAAGATCAAATCAGGTCTGGGATTGGGAAGTGGTTCGAGCTCTGGTGCAGATAATGCCGTATGTGCAAGGTGTGGCAAGCAACACTGGGGAGTGTGCCGGTTTGGGACGACAGCCTGCTACAGATGTGGGCAAGAGGGACACCTGTCTCGGGAGTGTCCAAGGGCAGTTCATACGGCACAGCCTCAGCAGACAGCATCAGGTAGTGTGGCGCAGCCAGTAGCTCCAGCTGCTACACAGGCCAGTGGCAGAGGCAGAGGGAGAGGGTCAGCTTCTTCCTCAGCAGGGTTCAGAGGTGAAGGTCCATCAGCTCCAGCCAGGATCTTCACCATGACACAGCAGGAGGCTAACACATCCAACACCGTGGTGTCAGGTAATCTCATCATTGGGTGTTCCGATGTGTATGCATTAATGGACCCGGGTGCATCTCATTCTTTTATTGCACCGAGAGCCGTTCAGAGGTTAGGGTTGATGGTCTCTGGGTTAGAGTGTCCCCTATGGGTCAGTGGACCCAAATGTGACCCGTCAATTGCAGAGTCAGTCTGCCAGTGTAGTCCAGTTTTTATAGAGGGAAGATGCATGTCCGCCGACCTTGTGGTTCTAGAATTGACAGACTTTGACGTCATTCTAGGGATGGACTGGCTATCTACCCATGGTGCTACCTTGGACTGCAGGGACAAGGTAGTCAGGTTCAAAGATCAGAACGGGTCAGAGGTTGTCTTCAGAGGAGACAAGAGGGGTACGCCTAGAGGTTTGATATCGGCCCTACAGGCTCGAAGGCTGCTTAGGTAGGGATGTCAAGGGTATTTGGCTCATGTGAGAGAGCTAGACAGTCAGATTAGAGAGCCCGCCGCAGTGCCAGTGGTCAATGAGTTTTTAGATGTGTTCCCAGACGAGTTGCCAGGTTTACCACCTGTTAGGGAGATAGAGTTCGAGATTGAATTGATGCCTGGAACTAGACCGATCTCTATCCCTCCCTACAGGATGGCACCAGCAGAACTGAAAGAGCTAAAGGAGCAGTTGCAAGAGCTGGTGGACAAGGGTTTCATCCGACCGAGTACCTCACCTTGGGGTGCTCCAGTGCTTTTTGTGAAGAAAAAGGATGGATCCCTTAGGCTTTGTATCGACTACAGACAGTTGAACAAAGTTACCATCAAGAACAAGTACCCGTTGCCGAGGATCGATGATCTATTTGACCAGCTAGCAGGAGCTGGGTGTTTCTCCAAGATAGATCTACGATCCGGGTACCACCAGCTAAGAATCAGAGAGGAAGATGTACCAAAGACAGCCTTCAGGACCAGATATGGGCATTTTGAGTTCCTTGTAATGCCGTTGGGGTTAACCAACGCCCCTGCAGCATTCATGGATCTCATGAACAGAGTATTCAGACAATACCTGGATCACTTTGTTATTGTCTTCATAGACGATATCTTAGTGTATTCCAGGAATGCAGAGGAGCATGCCCATCATCTGAGGATAGTTCTGCAGACCTTGAGGGAACATGGCTTGTATGCCAAGTTCTCCAAGTGTGAGTTCTGGTTAAGGAGCATATCATTCTTGGGGCATGTAGTGTCAGAGAACGGAATTGAAGTAGACCCCAAAAAGATAGAGGCTGTGACTAACTGGCCTAGACCCACCTCAGTGGCAGAGATCAGAAGTTTCTTGGGTTTAGCTAGTTACTACAGGAGGTTCGTTCAGGACTTCTCCAAAATTGCAGCTCCTCTAACCAGATTAACCAGGAAGAATCAGAGGTTCGAGTGGACCGATCAGTGTGAAGAGAGCTTTGAGGAGCTCAAGAAGAGGTTGACGTCAGCACCGGTGTTAGCCCTGCCGAATAGCAATGAGGACTTCACAGTGTTCTGTGATGCATCCAGAGTAGGCTTGGGTTGTGTGCTAATGCAGAACGGGAGGGTGATAGCTTATGCTTCTAGACAGTTGAAGAGGCATGAGTTGAATTACCCCACACACGACCTTGAGATGGCAGCAGTTATCTTTGCACTCAAGATGTGGAGGCATTACCTCTATGGGGTAAAATGTGAGATCTTCACAGATCATAAGAGCCTGCAGCACATCTTGAGCCAAAGAGAGCTGAACTTGAGGCAGAGGAGATGGGTAGAACTGCTCAGTGACTATGATTGCAAGATACAGTACCATCCGGGTAAGGCTAATGTAGTAGCTGATGCCTTAAGCCGGAAATCACTTGGCAGTCTTTCCCACATTATAGCAGAGAGGAGACCGGTGGTGAAGGAGTTTTACAAGCTCATGGAGGAAGGTCTACAGTTGGAGTTGTCTGGTACATGTGCTTTAATAGCCCAGATGAAAGTGACACCTGTGTTTCTGGAGCAGGTGGCTCAGAAACAGCACGAGGACCCAGAGTTAGTGAAAATTGCCAGGACTGTTCAGTCAGGCAAAAGTGAAGAGTTCAGATTTGATGATAAGGGGATCCTCCGCTATGGGAACAGACTGTGTGTACCAGATGACATAGGGCTAAAAGGAGACATTATGAGAGAGGCTCATAATGCGAGATACAGTATTCACCCTGGAGCCACCAAGATGTATCAAGATCTGAAGAGAGTGTATTGGTGGCCAGCTATGAAGAGAGAAGTGGCACAGGTTGTGTCAGCCTGCGAGGTATGTCAGAGGGTGAAGCTGGAACATCAGAAGCCGGCTGGAATGCTTAACCCGCTACCTATTCCAGAGTGGAAATGGGAAAATATAGCTATGGATTTCGTAGTGGGGCTACCGGCGGCGTCCAACAGATTAGACTCCATATGGGTGATTGTGGACAGACTCACTAAATCTGCTCACTTCATTCCAGTTAGGAGCAACTACTCTGTGGATAAGTTAGCGCAGGTATATGTTGATGAGGTTGTCAGATTGCATGGGGTCCCAGTGTCTATAGTATCAGATAGAGGGCCCCAGTTCACCTCCAGGTTTTGGCGGAGTCTGCAGAGTGCTATGGGTACCAGGTTAGATTTCAGTACTGCCTTCCATCCCCAGACTGATGGACAGTCAGAGAGGACCATTCAGACAATTGAGGATATGCTCCGAATGTGTGTGCTAGATTTTGGCGGTTCTTGGAGGCAGCATCTACCCTTGGTGGAGTTTGCCTACAATAACAGCTATCATGCTAGCATAGGGATGGCTCCATATGAAGCTTTGTATGGGAGGAAGTGCAGATCACCTGTCTGTTGGGAAGAGGTTGGAGAGAGGTCCTTAGCAGGGCCTGAGCTAGTAGAGATCACCAGCAGGGTGGTGCCCATGATCAGAGAAAGGATCAAGACTGCTGCAAGCAGACAGAAGAGTTATGCAGACATCCGCAGGAAACAGGTAGAGTTTCAGGAGGGGGATCTAGTGTTGCTCAAAGTGTCTCCAATGAAGGGGGTGGTTCGGTTTGGTAAGAAAGGTAAGCTAGCTCCACGGTACATCGGACCCTTTGAAGTCTTGCAAAAGGTTGGGAATGTATCGTACAAGCTGGACTTACCTACTTCCATGGAGAGAATCCATCCGGTTTTCCATGTTTCTATGTTACGGAAGTTCGTGTCAGATCCAAGCAAGGTTCTTAGTGAGCCTGATGTGGAGATCCAAGAGGATCTCACTTATGTAGAGCAGCCAGTGCGGATTCTTGACACACAGATCAGAAGGTTGAGGAACAAGGAAATCCCGATGGTGAAAGTCCTTTGGAACCACCACAACATCGAAGAGTGTACCTGGGAGACACGGGAGTCTATGCTCCAGCAATATCCCCATCTCTTTTAAGGTTAGTCCCTGTGTGTTTTATGGATTTTGTATGTTATGATTGTTGTGTATGCTATGCATGTACTAGTTGAGGAACATTCGGGGACGAATGTTCTTAAGGGGGGGAGAATGTAACACCCGGCTAGACTCCGGTATCGGAATTCCTACCGTCCGGTGGAATCTCGGATGTCGGAAACTTTTAGAAGGGTGAAAGCATGTTTTTATGAAATGTTTTCATGTTTTTAATGTTTTTAAGTATGATATTAAATGAGTTTTTGCATGAAAAATCTTTGGAGGAAAACCCAGGTTCGGCCGCCGAAAGACGAGTTCGGCCGCCGAACATTGCATGAGTTGTGGAGGCACATTCGGCCCCCGAACGTGGCCTGGCCAGCCACTATAAAAGGGTCCCTTTGGTCCGCACGGGCGAGTTTTTTTTCTCTCCCATTGTCGGCCAAGGTGAGTCTCCGCCGCTCCTCCCTCAATCTTGAGTGTTTTCCCTAGATCTTTCATGGTTTTCACGAGTTTTAACTTCTACTTTGAAGATTTGTGAGCAAAGAGCAAGTTTTGGGTGCTTGGAGGTTCAAGGAGCTCAATCTCTTCATCTCCAAGCTAGGATCGTCTTCCCTCTCGTTTCTTCAAGAGGTAAGCTCGAATCCACCCTTATTATGCGTTTTAAACAAGTTTTATGAAGTTTTAAGGGGTAGAATGCATGTTAGGGTATATGTTGAGCTTATGGGTTTTTGATGCTTTAATGAACAATGTGGCTTGATTGTGTGTGTTTGGAGTGTTGTAGATGGGGTATATGTTTGTTTGAGGCCCCTAGGAGCTTGTATGCATGCTTTGGTTGAGTCATATGCATGATTTATGGTTTTGGGAGGCAGGAGGTTCATTTGAACCAAGTTTCTGCCCGTTTGGCAGAAACCAGGTTCGGCAGCCGAAGGAAGTTTCGGCCGCCGAACCCTTCTTGTGGAGGCAGCATTCGGCTGCCGAAGGTGCCCCCGAAAAGAGACTTTCGTCTCTGTCTGGCACTTTCGGCCGCCGAAGGTGCCGCCGAACCTGTCTGACTTTCGTCTCTGTCTGGGACTTTCGGCCGCCGAACCTGCCGCCGAAAGTGCCCTGTTCAGCCATTTCATGCATATTTTTATGTGATGTTTTCATGATATTCTAGGGGGTTTTTGGGGAGTATGTTAGAGTCTTGATTAAGTATGTTTGGTCCCTCATTCGAGTCCACCTGTGTAGGTTCGGACCCGAGGAACCGAGGACCCCAGCAGTGATAGCTGCTTCAGAGTATTGTCAGAGCTAGCCAGAGGTGAGTGGAATAAACCTAAATTTTTTTAATTAATGAAATGTGAATTTTGAGCATGACCCATGCATCATGAATGCCATGTGAATATCATAGGTTGCTTGCATTAGTTCACGAATATGTTGCATTGCATACTTGATGATGATGTGGATGGGCATTGAATGATCCTTTAGTCCTTGATATGTATGATGAGACATGGTATGGTATGTTTGCCGGTTGACCCATTCTACGTCCCGGCCAGAATAAGAGAAAGACCAGGTTGACCCATTCTACGTCCCTGGCATATTGGAATGTTATGTTATGTATGTTATGTAAGAGAAAGACCGGTTGACCCACTCTAAGTCCCGACACTTTGGATTGTAGAGGACTAGAGGTGACGATACCATCCTTATGTGATTTGTTTGTGATGTGTTGCATTTCATGTGAGCATGAAACTTTAATATAATGTTTTCTTTATTCTGCTCACTGGGCTTTCTAGCTCACCCCTCTCCCCTAACCCCAGATGTGCAGGTACAGGGTAGATCAGAAGGTTAGCCAGAGTACTGAAGAGATGTTATGTAATAGTTAGAATGTGGACGTGACAAATGTTTTGATGTAATGTAAGAGTATTGAACAGTTATGTAATGTTATGTATGATATTGAGGATTAGAGATGTGCTTGACCCTATATGTATAGTTGTCCCTCTTATACACATGATCTATAGAGTTGTTTATGAGATACGATCTTATGATAGTCCAAGCTTTATGTAATGATGAGACACCCCATGGGAGCATTTGATGAGGGCTCCAGTGGAGGTTTATGTCTATAGTTATGTGCATGCACAGGTTGAGCTTGGAAAAGAAAGAAAAATGTTTACAGTTTTATGTATGCTGTTGATCATGTATGGGACTATACAGGTATACAGGTTGTATGTTAGGCTTGCTACGGGTCCCGGCGGCCTTACGCCGATCTGGATCCTAGCGCCGGTAGCGGTCCGGATTTCCGGGGCGTTACAAAGGAGGCGTTTGCCAGGTTCGGCCGCCGAAAGTGAGGTTCGGCCGCCGAACATGGAAAGGCTTCGGGAGCGCCTTTGGCCTCCGAAAGTCTTGTTTGAACGAGCCAAGGTTCGGCCGCCAAAAGTCAAGTTCGGCCGCCGAACATGCATGAGTTTAGGGGGCAAGTTAGGCTGCCGAAGGTCTTCGACCAGGCCACCTATAAAGAGCCCTCAGATCGGAAATGGGAGAGTTTTCTCCCCATTCTCGAGCTCAGGTGAGTTTTTGTCCTCTCTTGGCCATTTTCATGTTTTTCTTCATCTCCTTCATGTTTTCATGAGTTCCATGGTGGTTTTGAAGAGTTTTGAAGCTTAGATCAAGGATTTGGGAACTTGGAGCTTTTGGAGCTTGGATTCTCCACACCTCCGAGTTAGAGATCGCACAACCCTCGATCTTCAAGAGGTAAGTGTAGATCTTGGTTTTCCTTGAGTTTTCATGAAGTTTTAAGAAAGTTTAATGATGTTTTAATGGTTGAGTTGGGTAGATATGCATGTAGAGGTTTATGTGGGTTTTATACCCAATGTATGTTATATGATGTTTGTGTTGAGGAGTTTATGTTAGTTTATGCTCCTTTATGCTTGTGGGAGTGAGTATGCATGATTGGGAGAGAGTATGTGAGGATTTGGGTATATTTGAGTTTGGTTTTGGCTTGGCAGAATCGGACCTGTCGTCCAGAGGGGACCAGGTTCGGCCGCCGAAAGGAGTTTCGGCCGCCGAACCTGCATGGGAGGCAGTCTTTAGGCTGCCGAACGTGCCCCCGAAGGAGGGACTTTCGTTTCTGTCCAAGGGTTTCGGCCGCCGAACCTGCCGCCGAACTTACCCGAGTTTCGTCTCTGGAAGGGACTTTCGGCCGCCGAAGGTGCCGCCGAAAGTGCCCTGTCCAGCCTTTTCATAGGTGTTTTCTATGCATGTTTAAGTGATGTTCTAGGGGGTTTTTGGGGGTATGTTTATGAGTTGTTTAGAGTATGTTTGGCACCTCATTTGAGTCCACCTGTGTAGGATCGGACCCGAGGGACCGAGGAGGCCAGTAGTGCTAGCAGTTGCAGAGTCAGTCAGCGTCTGCCAGGAGGTGAGTAGAACTAACTTAATCTTTTATTTTATGAAATCAAATGCCTAAAGCATACTCATGCATCATGATTATATGTAATAGGATGATTGCACTAGTTTCACGAATATGGCGCATTGCATTATTTGATGTTGATTCAGGAGGTTTGGACCAAGGCGACTTCAATAGCCCATATCTGTCATTGAGTCTTGGGTAAGTCCTCTGAGAGCCGGACAAGTACATATAGGAAAGTCACTGTGAGCTCTCTGTGGACTAGGTACCCCGTCATGTATGTGAAAGTCCTGTGTGAGCTCCTTTGGGGGAGCCGGGCACCGACAGAGGGAATTTTGAGGTCATGTCGATCCTTGAGAGTAAAGGCTGCTAGCAAAAAAAAAA
Organism: Manihot esculenta; assembly: GCF_001659605.2. NCBI lineage: Eukaryota > Viridiplantae > Streptophyta > Magnoliopsida > Malpighiales > Euphorbiaceae > Manihot > Manihot esculenta. Next base: position 24,667,776 of record NC_035172.2, on the reverse strand, counting down.
AAAAAAAAAAGGAACTCTCAAAAACACTCCGTGGGGAATATTTATCTGCATGAGCCCCGAGACGGACCAGATACAGTTATGTGATTTCTTTGTGATATGACGCATTTCATGAGAGCATGTAATTAATGAACTGTTTTCTCTGTTTCTACTCACTGGGCTTTTTAGCTCATCCCTTTCCCCTAACCCCAGTGTTGCAGGTTTGAAGTCGTTCGGGAAGCCTCAAGAGTTAAGGTTAAGTCTGTGTAATAGTTTTAGATTAGCACTTTTAGTGTGGACATGTATTATAAAGTGAGATATTGATTTGTAAACTGAGATATTGTAATGTAAAGTTAAGTAGAGTTATGTTTATGGATTAGACATGTGCTTGGCCCTAAGACTTGGTTAGTCCCTGTTTAATACATGATGTATGTAATGTCTTAGATGTTGAGTTATGTTGGAACGAATCTTGTGGCATGTGTTGTTTACCACGTTATGTTATGGATGAGGACCCTAGTAGAGGTCTTATGTTTGTGGTTTGATGCATGCACAGGTTAGGTTCTAGTTCTTTGGATGTATTCCAGCTTGATGTATGTTATGTTGACCCAGCTAGAGTGATGGAGGCTCTAGTAAGGGGTTTCTTTATGTTTTCAGTTATGTTGCATACAGGACAAGCTCGGTTTATACATCAGATGTTTATGTTTTTGTGTTAAAGTGTTGATCATGTATGGGATTTGACCAGGTGATAGGAGGTACGTTTGGCTTGCTACGGGTCCCGGCGGCCTTAAGCCGATCTGGATCCTAGCGCCGGTGGCGGTTCGGGCCGTTACAGAGGGGTATCGGTTTCCGGGTCGTTACAAAGTCGACTCCCATAGCGGAGGATCCCTTTGCTATCAAATCTGAACTCTGCACTGTTGCCTGACTGAACAGTCCTGGCAATTTTCATCAACTCTGGGTCCTCGTGCTGTCTCTGAGCTATCTGCTCCAGAAACACAGGTGTCACTCTCATCTGTGCGATCAATGCACCTGTACCAGACAACTCTAACTGTAACCCCTCTGCTAAGAGCTTATAAAGCTCCATCACGACTGGTCTCCGCTCTGCTGCTATATGGGATAAACTGCCTAGTGACTTCCGGCTGAGGGCGTCTGCCACAACATTCACCTTACCCGGATGATACTGGATCTGACAATCATAATCACTGAGCAATTCTACCCATCTTCTCTGCCTCAAATTCAGCTCTCTCTGACTCAAGATGTACTGTAAACTCTTGTGATCGGTGAAGATCTCGCATTTAACCCCGTAGAGGTAATGCCGCCACATCTTAAGTGCAAAGATAACTGCTGCCATCTCGAGGTCATGGGTAGGGTAATTCAACTCGTGCTTCTTCAACTGTCTCGAAGCATAAGCTATCACCCTATCACTCTGCATCAAAACACAACCCAATCCCACTCGAGATGCATCACAGAACACTGTGAACTCCTCATTACTGACAGGCAGAGCTAACACTGGTGCTGTTGTCAATCTCTTCTTGAGCTCATCAAAGCTCGCTTCACACTGGTCTGACCAGACAAACTTCTGGTTCTTCTGAGTCAGTTTGGTCATAGGAGCTGCTATCTTTGAGAAGTTCTGAACGAACCTCCTGTAGTAACCTGCCAGTCCCAGAAAGCTTTTAATCTCAGTCACTGTCGTGGGTCTGGGCCAGTTAGCTACAGCCTCTATCTTCTTGGGGTCTACCTCAATACCCTCTGCTGATACCACATGTCCCAAGAAGGAAATGGTCCTCAACCAAAACTCACACTTCGAGAACTTGGCATATAAACCATGCTCTCTCAGTGTCTGCAGAACAATCCTCAGATGCTGGGCATGCTCCTCTGCATCTCTGGAATACACTAATATATCATCGATGAAAACAATGACAAAGTGATCCAGAAACTCACTGAACACTTTGTTCATGAGATCCATGAATGCTGCAAGGGCGTTAGTCAACCCGAACGGCATCACTAAGAACTCATAATGCCCATATCTGGTCCTGAAAGCTGTCTTAGGCACATCTGCCTCTCTGACTCTCAACTGATGATACCCGGATCTCAGATCTATTTTCGAGAAACAACCTGCTCCAGCTAGCTGGTCAAATAGATCATCAATCCTAGGTAGAGGATATCTATTCTTGATAGTGACCTTGTTCAACTGTCTGTAGTCGATACAAAGTCTGAGGGATCCATCCTTCTTTCTGACAAAGAGCACTGGAGCACCCCAAGGTGAGGTACTAGGGCGGATGAAACCCTTATCTACCAAGTCCTGCAACTGTTCTTTTAACTCTTTTAACTCTGCTGGCGCCATCCTGTAGGGAGGAATAGAGATAGGTCTAGTACCTGGCAGCAATTCAATTTCAAACCCTATCTCCCTATCAAGTGGGAGTCCTGGTAAATCGTCTGGGAACACATCGAGAAACTCTCGGACGACTGGTACTGTGGCTGGTTCCCTAACCTGACTATCTAGCTCTCTCACATGAGCTAGAAACCCCTGACAACCCCTCCTAAGCAAACGACGAGCCTGAAGGGCTGAAATCATACCTTTGGGTGTACCTCTCCTGTCTCCTCTGAAGACACACTCTGACCCATCCTGGTCTCTGAGACTCACTATCTTCTCTCTACAGTCCAAAGTAGCACTATATGCAGATAGCCAATCCATCCCTAGAATGACATCAAAATCTGTCAAATCTAGAACCACAAGGTCAGCTGGAAGGCATCTACCCTCTATGAACACTGGACTGAAACGACAGACTGACACTGCCACTGACAGGTCACATTTAGGTCCACTGACCCAGAGAGGATACTCTAACTCAGAACTGATCAAACCCAAACTCTCTATGGCTCTCGAAGCAATAAAGGAATGAGAAGCACCGGGGTCCATCAAAGCATACACATCTGAACACCCAATGATGAGATTACCTGACACCACTGTGTTCGACGTGTTTGCCTCCTCCTGTGTCACAGTGAAAATCCGTGCTGGGGCTACCGGATTTCCACCTCGGGAACCTGCTGCTGAAGTAGAGGCTGCCCCTCTCCCTCTACCTCTGCCACTACTCTAAGGCATGACTGGAGCTGCTGGCTGTACCACACTGCCGGAACTCATCTGCTGGGATGGTGCAAAAGTCACCTGAGGACAATCCCGAGCAATATGCCCTTCCTGTCCACATCTAAAACAAGCTGTAGATCCTAACCGACAAACTCCTCCATGTGGTTTTCCGCATCTTCTGCATACTGGGGCTGTGCCAGAGCTAGAGCCACTACCTATTCCCAGACCTGACTTCACTTTACTCCAGAACTTACTCTTTGTTCCTTTTGCTCTATCCCATCTCTTGCTGCCTGAAGTGCCTGAACTGGGGGCCTTAGAACCCGAAGCCTGTGCCTTTGACTGTTTCTGAATATTGGCACTAACTTCCATTTTCCTGGCTGCGTCCACTATGGTGTGGAAACTCTCTTTTCTGCGGGAAGAATCAAGGAAGAATACCTGGGATGCAGTCTCATAGTATATCTCCTTGCCTTCTTCTGGTCAGTATCATAGGCTTGACCCACGTACTAAAGCAAATCCAGGAACTTATCGGTGAATTCATCAACACTCATTTCATCTGTTTGTCGCAACTGTTCAAATTCTATTATTTTTAGCTCCCTAGAACTGTCAGGAAAAGCCCACCCTGCAAATTCATTGGCGAACTCTCCCCAAGACATACAGGTCATCCTGGGTTCCACATAGTTCTTGAACCATTCTCTAGCCTTCTTGCATTTAAGTGTAAATCCTGCCATCTCAATGGCTCTACTATCATCAGCTCCCAATTCACTGGTTATCATCCTAACTAATCTGAGGTATTCAAATGGATCATCTCCCGTGTTATATTTAGGAGCATCCAATTTTAAGTACTCCGTCATTTGTACCTTACCTCCAGATGAGCTAGGTTGATGTCTGTCAACAACAGGGGCTACTAGTTCTGGTGGTGGTACTGGGTCATTTGGCTCTGAGTGTGCTGCACTTGGATGGGTAGGGGAAGGTGGATACATAGGATATGGTGGATAGTAAGGAGGATAAGGCATATATGGCATATAAGGAGGATATGGGACAAAACTAGAGTACTCCGACATACCTCCCATCAGATACTCTGGGTCCTGCGGAAAAGCTGGATAGCCAAAACCTGAGGCCTGAGCACCTCCCTATGACTCTCCCATACCTTCTTCAAATCTGCCTATACCCATACTGTCATCTCTAGACTGATCAATCTCCATTGCCTCCCTCCTTTCCTCTGATCTTTCTCCTCTCGCTGTTCCCCTTCTACTCTCGTCTACAGACCTTCTAGGGTCTATTGACGTACCTTCCCTGCTAGATCTCTGAGACCTTGCCCTTGGCAATGCAGGAGGACGAGCAGTTGGTCTCTCACTCTCTGGTGGGACTCCAGTCAATCGAGCTGATCGACGAGTTTCTCTCATCTTTACTCTCTGGAAAACAACACAGAAGATAGCACTTTAGCACATAAACATCAATAAAGCACATGCATAACTCATGGCATGAAACAGATAGGACTCAACACCCTATCCTAGTGGACATGATTTCCTATTGTGCTTGACCACTTTTCACCTCTATGAGCCCGACAATGTCTCTATAGGTCCGATCATGTGAACCTAGGGCTCTGATACCAATCTGTAACGACCCCAAAATGGACCGTCACCGGCGCTAGGATTCAGGTTCTATGCACAAAATCATCAAAACCTCACACATAACCCTATTCATGCACCTCTCTCCATAAACCTCATAAAACCTTCAGAAAACATAAAAACAAGCTCAGGATCTTCACTTACCTTGTGAAAACAAGTAGATGAATGATCCTAATGTGGAGTTTTGAAGCAACTCTTCTTCCAACTCTCCAAACTTCACACCTTTGAGTTTTTAGCTTAAAACCTTCAAAAGATCATAAAAACTAAGCAAATCTTTGCATGATGTAATGAAAACATGAAAGAATACTCACAAAGGATAGAGTTTCACCTCAGCAAGTGAAAGAAACGGTGCTCTTACCGCTTCAATCGACTGAGGGCCATTTATAGGTGGCTGGCCAGACCACCTTCGGCGGCCACACGTGAAACCGAAAGCCATGCATGTTCGGCGGCCGAACCTCAACTTCGGCGGCCGAACCTGGCTTTTCTGCCTTAGTTCATTTCACTCAAAAACTCATTTCCTTATGCTTGAAAACTATGAAACATACCAACACCTTTTAGAAAAACATAAATCTAACCCATCTAGAGACTTCCGACATCCTGAACTCCATCGGAAAGTAGAATTCCGATGCCAGACTCTAGCCGGGTATTACATAGAGGGTTATTGGTAACAAGTCCATCCGTGATGTGAATTGTATGTGTTGTGATGCATTCCATGAAAGCATGATTTATTTATATGTTGTTTTGTTCTGCTCACTGGGCTTTTTAGCTCACCCCCTTTCCCTTAACCCCTAGGCTTGCAGGTTCAGGGTAGACCCGGGAGTCTTCAAGGTTGAAGTCAAGTTAAGTGTAATAGTTAGAGTGGACATGTATTGTAAAATGATTTTATGTATGTATTGTAAAGAATGTTTTATGGTTTAGTATTGTGTTTGGCCCGAATAGTAAATGTTGTCCCCTGGTACATGATCTTTAAATGAAATGTTTTATGATGAGAAATGATAGTCCAAGCTTGATGTATGTTATGACAACCCGCTAGAGCATTTGATGAGGGCTCTAGTTTGGGGTTTTATGCTTATGATTTTAGTGCATGCACAGGTCAGGCTTGGGATATGGAAAGTTTTTAAATTTTTATGAAAATGTGTGATCATGTATGGGATGTTATCAGGGATATTGTAAGTTGAGGAGGCTTGCTACGGGTCCCGGCGGCCTTAAGCCGATCTGGATCCTAGCGCCGGTAGCGGTCCGATTTACGGGTCGTTACATTGCTGATGACTCAGACCCACGTTTACTTGCTCTCACCAGCCTTCTAGCCTACTCTACTCGGCAGCAGGTGGTTTTTCACTCCCGGAATCGGGAGGAGCTAGGAGACAGTCTCCGAAAGATGCTCCTCATAGTGAGTCACTTCACTATTTTGAGTTGCTTTTTATTTTTGTTATTTTTCTAATTTCTTTTGCTATTTTTTCCTTCTACCAGGTGCTGGGTGTCTTTATGGAGATTGATGCTCGTGATCAGTCACTTCAGGGCTTGATGGACCCCAGGATTGAGGAGGCCTGCCGTGAGGATAATCTTGTGGCTACTAGTGATGTCAGAGGCTAGTTCGCTGCAATCCAAGGTCATCTGGGGACCTTTAGAGATGAGTTGGCTTGGGCGTAGGAAGATGTCAGGAAGGCTGACGAGAGGGCAGCTACAGCGGAGCCTCATCGCAATGACGTTTTGGCATAGCTGCTCTGTAACGACCCGAAATCGGACCGCTACCGGCGCTAGGATCCAGATCGACTTAAGGTCGCCGGGTCCCGTAGCAAGCCTAACATACAACCTGTCATACCTGATAAATCTCATACATGATCAAATATTTACATAAAATTTTAAACTTTTTCATTCACCAAGCTTGACGTGTGCATGCATCAGAATCATAACATAAACCCCATACAAGAGCCCTCATCAAATGCTCTAGTGGGACATCATATCATACATCAAGCTTGGTCTAACATTTCTTAACATTAGTAAAGCATTATATAAAGATCATGTATCAAAAGGGATTCTTATACATTAGGGCCAAGCACAATACTAATCCTCAATACAAATTTAAGCAATACTTTACAATACGTTACAATATCTTTCATGTCCACAACTAACTATTACATACACTATGCCTTTACTCTTGCTGACCTCCTGGTCTATCCTGAACCTGCAAACCTGGGGGTTAAGAGAAAGGGGTGAGCTACTAGAGCCTAGTGAGCAGAATAGTGAAACAGTAATTTAAAACATATGCTTTCATGAAATGCATCACATCACAATCAATTCACATCAAGGATGGACTTGTCACCAATAGCCCTCTACCATATCCAATGTGTCAGGGGTGTAGAATGGGCCTCGACCTGGACTTTCTCTTAACATAACATAATCATAACATAACATTCCAATGTGCCAGGGGCGTAGAATGGGCCTCGATCTGGACTTCCATACCATACCATATCATATCATATCATATCATATCATATTGAGGACTAATAGATCATCTAACATCCATCCACATCAACAATAATTAATGCAATGCATTATATTCGTGAATTCTAATGCAAGCAACCTAGTCTATAACATGGCATTTGATAGAGCATATTTTAGTCCACTTTATCATGATCTTATTGATGTTTATTTACACCTTTCCTACCTAATTTTGTGGTTTTAATCATGTTTTGCAAATATTAGGTGTAAAGAGACAATTAAGAGAAAATGCTTTCAAAAATGCCAAAAAGTGCCAAATTTGGAAAAGCCACCTTCGGAAGCACCTTCGGCGGTCGAAAGTCTGCTCCAGAGCCAAAAGTCCAGCTTCCGGAAATAACCTTAGGCGGCCGAAAGTCCCCCCGAACTGCCTCTTCCTTATTCAAGAAGCCAAATCTTGAAGATCACATGTTTCCCACTTCATACCATGCATATTCAAAATTCAAAAGAAGGCTCCACCTTCCTCTTTAGTGCATGGGTGGCAAAAATAATGTGAAAGAAAACTTCTTGGACACACTTGGGCAACAATTAAAAGACCAAAAAGTCCTTGCAATGCACATAGAAGGCTCATATTGGACCAAGAGCACTTTGGGCAACCTCTAAAAGATGCATGGACACCCAAGAAACCTTAGGCAACCTCTCAAGACATATTTAAAGGCCTTATGAAGACAAGAAGTGGCAGACTTGAAGAATTCAATCTCCCAATCTCTCCAAGGTTCGGCCGCCGATCTCCTCCACCTTGTGCCACCACCGGTTCCACCTTCTCTTCTTCTCTTCTTCTATTTTCTATTTTGGTTCAGCCATGAGTGGCTAAAACCCTCAATTCTAGTTGAAGTTTGGTTGAAACTAAGGTTGTTTAAAGGGTTGTGAGATCTGAACATAAAGTGTTTGCTTTTGGTTTGTTCAATATTCATGCAATTGTGTGCTTAAATCTAAGATTACTTTGTTGTTTTGATCAAATTGGCCACTTGATTCTTGATTGCAAAGTTAATTGATTATTAGTTGGGATATTTGTTAGTCCGTAATTGCTGGAAATATTCTGACCTAAGAACACTTGGTGTAAAAACTAAGGAATTGTATGATCTAGCGTCATCTTCATGCGTTTGGAGTAGCTAGGATTGGATCTCTCTCATTCTTTATGCAATTGACAATTGTTTTGATGCCTAAGGCCCAAGGATGTTCCTTGGCAATTTGTTAATTAGTAATTGATTAGAGGACATTCCCTAATTGATTTAATCATAAGGAGAGACATGGTGGTGAGAAGCGTTTTCCATCCCCATAACTAGTCTATTGAACCAATCAAGAAGAACATAAGTTTCAATGATCAACCCAAACAACCAAAGTGGATCCATATCTTCAACTAGACCTTTCTCATATTGATTTCCTCTTTTATTTTAATTACTTGCTGTTTTAATTGCTTTCAATAGTTGTTAGTAAAATCAATCTCCAAACCCCCCTTTTTACTTTATTGCACTTTACTCTTGATCTGCTTGCTTTCAATTGTGCTTTCAGTTGACCCTCTTGATCTTGTTTGAGAGAAATAGATAAGTACTCAATTCTCTGTGGATTCGATCCTTTCACCACTATCTGCAGTTGTAAATTGTTGATAACCAGAAAGGTTATTTTTGACCGGCTTTGACAACGGCGAGTCAAAAATTGGCGCCGTTGCCGGGGAATTGATTTTACTTGTTTATTTTTCTTTCATGACCAAATCTGAACACAGGGACACTTTGTCCTTTGATCCAGAAATTGAACGCACCCTCAGAAGATTAGGAAAGCAAGCTGCCAAGCGTTCTGCCCAACCTTCGGCCGCCGAACTTCATCAACCTTCGGCCTCTGAACCTTCCTTACTCCAGCAACCGAACTTTGCACCAATGGCTGAACCTAATGCACCAGCTGCTGCCCCTAATGGACATGCTGTCCAGAACCAAATAATTCAAGAAAATCCAGCCATGAGACCCCAATTGCCAAGGCAAAGAACCATGAGAGAATTAGCAACTCCTATAGGTGATCAAGCACCACTTTGCATCACCTATCCACCTCTGACAGTTCCCTTTGAACTAAAGACAGGTTTGATTCATCTTCTCCCTAAATTTAGAGGTTTGCAAAATGAAAATCCACACAAGTACTTGAAAGAATTCAATATTGTTTGTTCATCTATGAGACCTCAAGGTATTTCCGAAGATCATGTTAAATTAAGAGCTTTTCCCTTTTCATTAGATGACTTTGCTAAGGATTGGTTATTTTATTTGCCACCTAGATCTATAACTTCTTGGGATGATATGGTCCAAACTTTTTTGAACAAATACTTCCCAACATCTAAGTCAATTGGCATAATAAGAGAAATCACTAGCATAAGACAGAAACCAACTGAAGATCTATATGATTACTGGAAAAGGTTTGAAAGACTATGTACAGGTTGTCCACAACATGATATGTCAAATATGTCTCTCATACAATTCTTTTATGGAGGACTACTCTCATCAGAAAGAAGATTCATAGATGTAGCTTGTGGAGGATCCATTGCAGACAAGACACCTAGGGAGATGCAAAAGTTGATTTCTACACTTGCAACCTCATCTAGACAGTATGGAGAAGAAAAGCAATTGCAAAGAGGAGTGAATGAGGTAAGTTCACCTACTATTTCCGAACTGACAGCTGTTATGAAAGATTTTGCCATAGGACTGGTTCAACAGATGCAAGCAGCCCAGCCACCTAGGCCATGTGGTATTTGTTCATATGTAGGACATCCAACTGATCAATGTCCTACTCTTCAAGAAGACAACCAGCAAGTTAATGCCATTGGAGGGTACAATAACCAGCCTAGACATGATCCATATTCAAACACATACAATCCAGGTTGGAGAGACCATCCCAATTTCAGCTACGGAAGGGCCAACAATAATCAGAACCATCAGAACTACCACAGAAATCAAGCCCAACCAGCACCTTCAAGTTCCAATCAGCACCTTGAAAAGATGATGGAGACACTTACAAGCACTGTACAAAGTCTCCAACAACAGATGGGACAAGTGACTGCATTCATGAACAGAGTTGAGTCCCAAGGTAAACTCCCTTCTCAAACTGAAACTAATCCTAGACAGAATGTTAGTGCCATCACTTTGAGAAATGGAAAAGAGCTTCAAGATGATAGTTATGAGCAAGAAAAACAAGTTGCGCAAGATCCAATACAAGCTGAAGCCTCTCTAGCGCAATCTGAAGCACCTCCTATGCAAAAGACTGAACCAAAAGTATGTTTTCAGATTCCACCTCCTTTTCCAAAAAGATTTGAAAGAACACAAAAAGAAAAGGAAGAAAAAGAGATTCTTGAGACTTTTCAAAAAGTGGAAATCAATATACCACTGCTAGATGTTGTCAAGCAGATTCCAAGGTACGCAAAATTTCTGAAAGAGTTGTGCACCAACAGAAGAAAGCTTGCAGAGAGAGAAAAAGTAAGTGTAGGTGAGGTTGTCACGCTGTTATTAAAAGAGAGCTCCCTACTAAATGCAAAGACAAAGGTATGTTTGCTATTTCTTGCAAAATTGGGAATGTTGGAATCAAGAAAGCCATGTGTGATCTTGTTGCGTCCATCAATGTTATGCCTCTTTTCATCTATAAATCTCTGAATGTATGTGCACTGAAAGACACAAAGTTGTGATTCAATTAGCTGATAGATCTATGGTATATCCCATAGGTGTTCTAGAAGATGTGTTAGTCCAAGTAGATGAACTTGTCTTTCCTGCTGATTTTTATGTGATTGATACTAAGGAAGATAGTTGTAATACTAGTTCTGATATTCTTCTTGGACGTCCTTTCTTGAGTACTGCTAGAACTAAGATTGATGTGATGGTACTTTGACCATGGAGTTTGAAGGGGAAGCGATTAAGTTTAATGTCTATGATGCCATGAAATATCCACATGATATGTCCCCTGTTTATGGTCTTGATATTATTGACTGTTTGAGCCAAGAGATTTTTGATGAAAATCAAGATGATATTCTTAACAGTGACTTCTGCAGAGATACTGATCAGATACAGATCGAGAGCTAGAAAGAGCCAAAACCCAAAGAAACCGTCTGTAGCATCCAACAGATTAATGTTGTGCAGATAGAAGACATTCGGCCGCCGAATCCAGACCACTTTCGGCCGCCGAATCTGACTGCCTTCCAGACGCAGAATCCATCACCACAGCCTACCCAGCACACTGAAAACTTTCGGCAGCCGAACTCTACTGACTCTCGGCCACCGAACTCAGCAACCATTCGGCCACCGAACTCAGCAACCATTCGGCCACCGAAGCTGAACTCCCTTCAGCCGCCGAACCCTCCACTTCAGAATGAGCCTGCACAGACTGAAACTTTTCGGCCACCGAACTCCACCATCCTTCGGCCACCGAACCTTGCTCCACAGCCTCCGATGCAAGCAAGCTCTTCCAGTCCTCCTTTGCAATCAAGCCAAGAGTAGCACCTTCCAGAATCTGAAGAATGTAAGGATGATCTACTTGAACAAATCTTCCTTGCCCGATTTGATGAGCCATGGTACGCAGACATGGTAAACTACTTGGCAACAGGTAACTTGCCATCTGACATGCCTAAACACACCAAAGACAAGATAAAGAAAGATGCTAAGTACTATGTTTGGGATGAGCCATATTTGTGAAAACATTGTGCCGACCAAATGATAAGGAGATGTATCCCAGATCAAGAGATAGCTTCTGTGCTTACTTTTTGCCATTCTTATAGTTGTGGTGGACACTTTGGTCCAAGAAAGACTGCTCACAAGATACTTGAAAGTGGCCTATTTTGGCCCACTATTTTTCGAGATGCTTTTCTGTTTTGCAGGTCATGTGCTAGGTGTCAACAAACTGGAAATCTGAGCAAAAGAAATCAAATGCCACAAAACCCCATCATGGTCTGTGAGGTATTTGATGTTTGGGGCATAGACTTCATGGGCCCATTCCCACCATCCTTTGAATACACTTACATCATCCTTGCAGTGGATTATGTGTCCAAATGGGTGGAAGCTAGAGCAACTAAGACTGATGATGCCAAGGCAGTAGTAGACTTTGTGAAGACCAACATCTTTGCCAGATATGGAGTACCTAAGGCAATCATCAGTGACAAAGGGACCCATTTTTGCAATAAAGTAGTCGAAAGCCTTCTCAAAAAGTACAATGTGATCCATAGAACATCCACAGCATACCACCCTTAGACAAATGGGCAAGCTGAAGTGTCCAACAGAGAAATCAAGGCAATCCTTGAAAAGACTGTGTCTCCTAACCGAAAGGACTGGAGTACAAGATTAGAAGATGCTTTATGGGCCTATAGAACAGCCTACAAGACTCCCATAGGTATGTCTCCCTACAGATTGGTCCATGGGAAAGCTTGCAACCTTCCAGTTGAACTTGAACACAAGGCCTATTGGGCTGTAAAGAATTGCAACATGGACCTCAAAGAAGCTGGACACCACCGCAAGTTGCAACTGCAAGAGCTAGAGGAAATAAGACGAGATGCATATGAGAACTCTTGGAACTACAAAACAAAAACCAAAGTCTCCCATGACAGTCATCTTTCAAGAAAACAATTTGAGGTTGGTGATAAAGTCTTACTCTTTGACTCTCATTTGAAATTGTTTCCAGGAAAGCTACGGTCTAGGTGGATTGGACCATTCATAGTAGAACATGCTTACCCACATGGAGCTGTAGACATCTGAAGCATAGAAACTGGAAAAATCTTCAAGGTGAATGGACATCGTCTGAAGCCATACTTTGAAGGATTCGCAATACAAGTGGTGGAAGAAATTCCACTACAACATCCCTCAGCCTAAAGTGGATCGCAACATGCACCACACCCCAGGGGAGTACTCAGTTTCCTTTGTTCTTTTATGTTTCTTATACATTGAGGACAATGCATGATTTAAGTGTGGGGGTGCATATCTCTCCTCTTTTCTCTTCCTCTCTCCCTCTTCTTCCTCTCCCCTTCTTCTTCTTCTCCCTTCTCTTCCTCTTCTTCCTTTCTTCTTCTGTAAATTCACAATGCTTTGCGTTTCTTTCAGTTTGATTAGCCACAGTACAAGAATTTTTTTCATTTTTAGTTAGTTTATGCTTTCAATAAAACACACACAACCACAACCTTCTTCTTCTTTTTGTTTTGCTCTACTCAAACTGATGAACTATGTTGGATGAGTTTTTCTTTTCATGACCCCATTGATGTGATGACTCTTTAAACTTATGTTGAATCAATTGCAGTGAGTTGTATTCATGTTTGAGAATTGCCTTTTGAATTGAATCTTTGAGTTTGCCATGGTGAAAAATATATTGATGACCCTCACTAGAGAGAATAAATTGAAAGTTGTGTGAATGAACTTAATGTGACTTGTTTTAGCGATTGGTGTTGATTTGCCCAAATCATTGAGAGAAAGAAAATTTAGCAAAGGCAAAGACCTTAAAAGCACAAAATCAAAAAATGTTCCAATGGTCAAAAGACTAAGAACAATGCTAGTAGCCACTTGGAAAGGTGACCAACTGAGTAACTGGGGGTGGGTATCACAAATATGTACCTTCACGTCAAAAGGTTGGTGACTTTTTCAAAGGAAAATCTAAGTGCAAAAGTCTGAATAAAGTACTTCAAGGTAAGGGCAAGTCAATCCAAAAGCTAGAAAAAGTCTAAACAAATTAATGTGCATGTATAGTCTCTCTTGAGGAAAACAAATCCTAGCCATGGTAAGCAAAGGGAAACAAGGAAAGAAGGTAAGTAATCTTCATACATATATTCTTCACTGCAATGATTCAAAATAGGTGTCTTGAGTAAGAGCTTAAGTGGAAGTAAGGATCTAGAGCAAAGAAAACTTATTTGACTATGTTTATTTGCTTGAGGACAAGCAAAAGGCTAAGTGTGGGGGTATTTGATAGAGCATATTTTAGTCCACTTTATCATGATCTTATTGATGTTTATTTACACCTTTCCTACCTAATTTTGTGGTTTTAATCATGTTTTGCAAATATTAGGTGTAAAGAGAAAATCAAGAGAAAATGCTCTCAAAAATGCCAAAAAGTACCAAATTTGAAAAAGCCACCTTTGGAAGCACCTTCGGCGGCCGAAAGGCTCATCCAGAACCGAAACTCAATCACCTTCGGAAGCACCTTCTGCGGCTGAAAGTCTGCTCCAGAGCCGAAAGTCCAGCTTCCGGAAATAACCTTAGGTGGCCGAAAGTCCCCCCGAACTGCCTTTTCCTTATTCAAGAAGCCAAATCTTGAAGATCACATGTTTCCCACTTCATGCCATGCACATTCAAAATTCAAAAGAAGGCTCCACCTTCCTCTTTAGTGCATGGGTGGCAAAAATAATGTGAAGGAAACTTCTTGGACACACTTGGGCAACAATTAAAAGACCAAAAAGTCCTTGCAATGCATATAGAAGGCTCATATTGGACCAAGGGCACTTTGGGCAACCTCTAAAAGATGCATGGACACCCAAGAAACCCTAGGCAACCTCTCAAGACATATTTAAAGGCCTTATGAAGACAAGAAGTGGCAGACTTGAAGAATTCAATCTCCCAACCTCTCCAAGGTTCGGCCGCCGATCTCCTCCACCTTGTGCCACCGCCGGTTCCACCTTCTCTTCTTCTCTTCTTCTATTTTCTGTTTTGGTTCAGCCATGAGTGGCTGAAACCCTCAATTCTAGTTGAAGTTTGGTTGAAACTAAGGTTGTTTAAAGGGTTGTGAGATCTGAACATAAAGTGTTTGCTTTTGGTTTGTTCAATATTCATGCAATTGTGCGCTTAAATCTAAGATTGCTTTGTTGTTTTGATCAAATTGGCCACTTGATTCTTGATTGCAAAGTTAATTGATTGTTAGTTGGGATATTTGTTAGTCCGTAATTGCTGGAAATATTCTGACCTAAGAACACTTGGTGTAAAAACTAAGGAATTGTATGATCTAGCGTCATCTTCATGCGTTTGGAGTAGCTAGGATTGGATCTCTCTCATTCTTTATGCAATTGACAATTGTTTTGATGTCTAAGGCCCAAGGACGTTCCTTGGCAATTTGTTATTTAGTAATTAATTAGAGGACGTTCCCTAATTGATTTAATCATAAGAAGAGACGTGGTGGTGAGAAGCGTTTTCCATCCCCATAACTAATCTATTGAACCAATCAAGAAGAACATAAGTTTCAATGATCAACCTAAACAACCAAAGTGGATCCATATCTTCAACTTGACCTTTCTCATATTGATTTCCTCTTTTATTTTAATTACTTGCTGTTTTAATTGCTTTCAATAGTTGTTAGTAAAATCAATCTCAAAACCCCCCTTTTTACTTTATTGCACTTTACTCTTGATCTGCTTGCTTTCAATTGTGCTTTCAATTGACCCTCTTGATCGTGTTTGAGAGAAATAGATAAGTACTCAATTCTCTGTGGATTCGATCCTTTCACCACTATCTGCAGTTGTAAATTGTTGATAACCAGAAAGGTTATTTTTGACCGGCTTCGACAACTGCGAGTCAGCATTCGTGATGCATGAACATGCTCAAAATTGATTTACTTTGAAACATAAACATCTATTCTACTCACCTCAGGCTGACTCTGGAAAGACTCTGAAGCAGCTATCTCACTGCTGGGGTCCTCGAGTTCGAACCTACACGGGTGGACTCAAATGAGGGATCAAACAAACACTAATATAACTCTAAACATCTCCCCAGAAACCCCCTAAAGCACCACAAAACATTCATAGAAAACATGCAAAGGAAGGCTGAACAGGGCACTTTCGGCGGCACCTTCGGCGGCCGAACCCCCTTCCAGATCCGAAAGCCATCCACCTTCGGCGGCATAAAGTCCCTTCCAGATCCGAAACTCGTGCACCTTCGGCGGCACCTTCGGCGGCTGAAACTCCCCTCCAGAGCCGAAAGTCCAACTTTCGGAGGTGAGTTTAGGCGGCCAAAACATGCCACCACAGGCAGGTTCGGCGACCGAACATGGCTTCGGCTGCCGAACCTGAGTTCTTCCAGAATGGCAGAACTCAGCCTCTCATGCACAACTTGCCTCCCAAATCCTCCAAACTCAAACCAAACCATGCAAAAACATGCATAAACACACTCCTAAGCATTTAGGGGCTTAAAACTAGCCTATACCCCAACAACATTACATTTTAACAAACAATAAACATACTTTGCATCATTTAACTCACATAAACCCTAACCTTTTACAACTAAGCTAATCATGCATCCAACACCCTTCAAACCCCTCAAAACTTACTAAAATCATAAAAGAAGGGTAGGATCTACTCTTACCTCTTGGAAAACGAGAGGGAAGACGATCCAAACTCAGAGATGGGAGAAATCGAGCTCGGGGTCTCTAAGCTTTAAAACTTGATCTTTAGCTCCAAATCTTCAAAACCAAGTTAAAACTTGTCAAAAACATGAATGATTTGAAGGAAATCATCAAAACTAACCATGGAAGGGCGTGGACTCACCTTTGCCCGAAAATGGGGAATAAAACTCGCCCATTTTCGGATATGGGGCCTTTTATAGGTGGCTGGCCAGACCACCTTCGGGGGCCAAAGGTGCTCTCTAAAGTCACCAATGTTCGGCGGCCAAACATGGGGTTCGGCGGCCGAACCTGTATTTCCTTCCAAGGCAGTTTTCTTTCAAAAACTCAATTTCTTTCTTACTTAAAACCTTAAAACACATGAAAACATTTTAGAAAAATATATTTTACCTTCTAGAGATTTCCGACATCTGAGATTTCACCGAAAAATAGGAATTTCGACGCCGGATTCTAGCCGGGTATTACATGTTCTCTATGAAGGATGCTCAGCGTGAGAGGGATGAGGCCGTGGCCCATCGTGACGAGGCTGGCATTAGTGTGAAGCAGCTAGGGCAGAACATGACGACGTCTAGGCCTGGTGCGAAACGGCAATTGCCCAGAGGGATGAGGCCCTAGCTCGGATTGTTGTCCTTGAGCAGGAGCATAGCAAGCGCGCCGAGGACCTGAAAGGCCTAACATTGGCAGCAGAGGAGTCATGAATTCAACAACAGCAACTCTGCCAAGAGGTTAAGGCTCTAAAGGGGAGGTGTTCTGCGCTGCTTGAGGATGCCAAGCTTACTGAGGATAAGGTCCGGTTGGCATGTGTGGAGCGCCTGCAGGAGTACAAGGGCTCTGCTGAGCTGAAGGCCAAGATCGACCAAGCTTGCAAGAGGTGCTTACAGGAGTATAAGGACTATTCAGAGTTAAAAGCTGAGATCAAGCAAGCCTGTGAGGATCATCTGCAGCACTATAAGGACTCCTCTGAACTGAAGACCAAGATTGAGGAGGCCTGTGAGGCGCGACTTGCGGAGTACAAGGCCTCTAACGCGATGAAGGAGAAAATATGGAACAAGGCCTTTCGCATGTTCGGTTGCGGGTTCAACTAAGGCCTGAAGGCAGCCAAGGATGCTCCCTCCACCCCATTAGCTTAGCTTCGAGATCCTAAAGCCGATTCTGATGGCGAGATGGTGCGCTATGGGGAGGATGATAACCCATTGCTCAAAGGTGCTCCTTCTTTGCAGACTGGACCTCAAGAAGAGGGTACTAGGCCTCAAGGAGATGAAGTTGGGTCCCCGGCATATGACGTTGGATTGGCAGCAAAGAGTGCTGGACTCCCAGAGGCTCACAATGTAGATAATGTAGATAACAGTGTAATCACTGAGGTTGAACCTCTAAGCATGATTTTACCTCCTGTAATTATAGATGAATAAATAAAAACAATTATTTCCTTTTCTTGTATTTGTGTTACCTTTTTTACTCTTTGTTCTTCTACTTTGATGCTTGAGTGTATGACAATCTGGAAGCGTGTGTCTTGATGATGGATGATATTTTTACCTCAGCTTGTACTTTACTTAGATTATTTTCCATTCAGGTTGCTTTAGTGGCATTGCCGATCTGCCTATATCTTTTTAAAGCTGGAATCCTTTCTTTTCTATTGGACTTATGAAATTTTTCAACATAATAATAGGGGCCTTTGACAGCGTGTATTCTTAACAACACTTCAATTCCCTTAACTTCGGATAATCAGCAAACTAAATTACTTCTTCTGTGACATTACCAATTAATCTTGCCCGAGCTGAGGCCTTGGTGTCAAGTTGGATTTTTCACCCGTGAGTTTTTCTTACTTTGGTGAAGGTTGTCTGCCTTTTGGCTTGCAAAGTCTTCCGTGTGATCAGCTCAGTCATATAATACTTGGAGAGATAATCTCGTTAGCATAAGTGTCATTCCTTAAACAATTTTAACTTTTGTTCTCATCGCGAGCTCGGGGTGCCTTATCTCCTTCAGTGCATCCTCCTGATAGTCACCTTAGTCTAGCTTGTATACCTCGCTAATGCCTTTCTTATTTTGTTTGAGTGTTTGTTCACTACGGGGTAGTCCGAGCTGGCTAGTAAGTCCGTCTACTTAGTCGAGCCCGCGAGTTAGTAATTTTTGTTTTTGAAGTACCTTGTCCTTTGAGGTCGGATCGGCCTTCTTGGTTTCGTGTTGAGGAGAGTTTGGCCTTCTTAGTTCATGTTTTTGTTTTGCTTCAGTCTTTTTTGGTGCGGGGATGGTTGCCTTTGTTGTCTTTATTAGTTGACCTTCGCTTTTTAGCTCGGTCCTCCCTAGATTTGACTTTCTTCCGAGCTCGGTCTCACATAACCTAGATCGATATTCAGCCTCTTTAGGCTTGGTTATCATTTCCGGGCTCTTTGGCCTTGTGCGGGATTCAGGCTCAGTGGCCTTACTGTGGCTTCCAGGCTCTTTAGCCTTGCTTGTTGTTAAGGCTCAATGGCCTTACTGTCGCTTCATCCTCTCATCTCGGTTTTTTGATGCTGGGGTCAACTTCTGAAGCCAGTCACCCACCTCACTAAGGGCTTCCCTTAGAATTCAGGCTCTTTGGTCTTACTATTGCTTCATCGTCTCAGCTCAGTTTTTTGGTGCTGGGAGTCAATTTCCGATGCCAGTCACCCACCTCACTGAGGGCTTGTATCCCTCTCAGCTCGGTTTCTTGGCGCTGGCGGTCAATTTCCGAGGCCGGTCGCCTACCTCACTAAGGGCTTGTATCCCTCTTAGCTCGGTTTCTTAGTACTGGCGGTCAATTTTCGAGGCCAGTCACCTACCTCATTGAGGGCTTCTAGTGCCTATTCTTTCTTCTTTTCTTTTTAAAGGAAATTGAGACACATAATGATAAAAATAACATCATTGATTTCAAATGGCATCATTTATTTCATTCATATTCGTCAGAGTACAATTGTTCATTTACATTGCCTGTATTTCAAGGAAAATACCTCTTCAAATGCTGGATGTTCCAAGCATGGGGTTTCAGATTTCCTTGCAGGTCTTCAATCTGATATACACTACGTTTAACAACCCTGGTTACTCTGAAGGGGCCTCTCAGGTTGGTGCTAGCTTTCCTACGGACACTTTTTTCCTGTTGCTTCCAACTTTCTCAGTGCTAGGTCTCCCACCTTCAGGCTTCTTTCCCTGACCTTTTGATTATAGTAGCGAGCTGCTTTTTGTTGATAAGCTGTTGTGCGGATTTGAGCTTCTTCTCTGATCTCCTCCAGGGCATTCAAATTACTCCTCAACTTGTCACCATTGATGTCTTCGTTATTGAACTGGACATGGTGAGTAGGGATTTGTAGCTCAATGGGGACCACAGCCTCGGTGCCAAATGCCAGTGCGAAAGGTGTTTCCTTTGTTGGCGTCTGAGGGGTGATCCTAAATGCCCACAGGATGCTGTTGAGCTTGGCCGCCCAATTCTTTTTTGCTCTATCTAGCTATTTTTTCAGCCCCTGAAGGATAGCTCTGTTTGTGACCTCCTTCTAGCCATTAGTTTGAGGATGGGCTACCGCGGAGAACTTGTGCCAGATGCCCATGTTTCTTGTGAAGTATTTAAAGGTCTTGCAGTCGAACTGCTTACCATTATCTGATATAAGCACCCTTGGTATCCCAAACCTGTAAATGATGTTGCTCCAGATGAAGTCTATCATTTTTCATGCTGTGATGGTGGGGACGGCCTCAGCTTCTAGCCACTTTGAAAAATATTCCACTGCCACTATTACGAACTTTTTATGGCATGTAGTCTTAGAGAAAGGACCCAAGATATCTATACCCCACTGTGAGAACGGTCACGGGCTAGATATGTTGGACTGTGGAGTGGGTGGAGTGTTGATGGCGTTGGCAAACCTTTGGCATACATCACATCTCCTGACAAATTCTTCTGCCTCCTTCTTAACTGTGGGCCAGTAGCACCCTTGTCTGAAAATTTTATTTGCCAATGTCCCTGCCCCTTCGTGTGCTCCACAAATTCCCTGGTGAACCTCCTCCATAACCCTGGTTGCCTCTTCTGGGCTTACACATTGGAGCCACGGACTTTCCCTTTTTCCAGGTACTCCAGGTATGGGGTCATCCAGCTTTGCCCTTCTCCGACCTCCATTATTGTGATATGCCTTTCAAAGGCAGGGATGCTGATGTGTTGTATGTATACTTCATTTGGGAGTTGTTTTAACTCTTCTTTAGATAAACGGCTAAGCAGGTTTGCTTTCTCATTCTCTTCTCTGGGTATTCTCTGATACTGCACGGTGATTCCCTGCTCGCCGAGCTCAACCTATACAGCTTTCACCTTTGCCAGATACCTCAGCATGGTGGGGTCCCTTGCCTAGTATGCCCCCGTTATCTGATTGACCACTAGCTGAGAGTCACTTTTTATTTTTAGGTCAGTCGCCCCTACTTCCATCGCTATCAGCATCCTGTTTATTAAGGCTTCATACTCTGCCACATTATTGAAAGTGCCAAACTCCAATCGTAAAGCATAACAAACTTTGAACCTTTAAGGTCCCTTCAGCATTATTCCTGCACCACTGCCCCCAGCACTAGACGCCCCATCTACGAACAACCTCCAGCTGAATTCTCGTGGGGGCTGCACATCATCCTCTCCTCCTACCACACCTGACGGCTTCTCATTGAGCTCTGTCTACTCTTCGTTGAAGGAGCACTCTGCTATGAAGTTAGCAAGGGCTTGAGCTTTGATGGCTGTCTGAGGTCGGTATTCAAGGCAATACAGGCCGATTTCAACAGACCAAGCAAGCATCCGACTTGACATCTCTAGTCTGTGAAGAATTTTCTTTAAGGGTTGATCTGTCATCACCACTCCCTGATGGCTTTCAAGGTAGACCCTGAATTTCCTCACGGCCAACAGTAGAGCGTATGCCAATTTCTCTATGTTCAAATATCTGACCTCGGCGTTTTTTAGCACCTTGCTGACATAAAATATTGGTTTTTGTTCTCCTCCCTCTTCCCTTACTAGCAAGACACTTATAGCTTGTTCTGAGGCTACCAAGTAGATCAGTAGTTCTTCCTCGGCTAGTGGAGTGCCGAGTACATGTAGTGAACTGAGGTATCGTTTGAGACTCTTGAAAGCTTGCTAGCAATCCTCAGTCCACTCGAAGTTTGGAACCTTCCTCAGCTTCTTGAAGAGTGGCAGGCACCTTTCTGCGGATTTTGACATGAAACAGTTAAGTGCTACCACCCTCCCCATGAGTCTCTGCACATCTCTTATGCAGGTTGGCTCAGGCATCTTTAGTATGGCTTCCACCTTCTCTGGATTTGGCTCAATGCCCTTTCTACTGACCATGTAACCCAGAAATTTTCTACCTCTGATGAAGAAAGCATACTTCACCGAGTTCAACCTCATTCTGTACTACTTTAACACCCTAAATACGTCTTTTAGATCTGCCAAGTGTTGTTGGAAGGTCTGACTCTTCACCACCATGTCGTCTACATACACCTCCATATTCCTTCCTATTTGCCCCTTGAAAATTTTATTCATCAACCTTTGATATGTCGCCCCTGCGTTTTTCAGCCCAAAGGACATGGCCCTATAACAGTAAGTCCCGTCCTCAGTTATGAACGAGGTCTTCTCCTCATCCGACCTGTCCATTGGGATTTGATGATAACCAGACATTGCATCCAGAGATGACATATTATCGAAACCGGCCGTAGAATCGACCATTTTATTAATATCAAGGAGGGGATAACAATCTTTAGAATAGGCCTAGTTTAGGTCGGTAAAGTCTATATACATTCTATATTTGCCATTGGCTTTTTTTTAACTAACACAGGGTTTGCTAACCATTGTGGGTACATGACTTTCCTAATGAACCCTGCCTCTTCTAATTTCTGCACCTTCTCTCTGGTGGCCTGCTGCTTCTCCTTCCCCACCACCCTCTTCTTCTGCTTTATAGGTTTTGCCCTGGGGAGAACATTTAGTTTATGAGTCATCACTTTAGAGTCTATTCCTAGCATGTCGGATGGCTTCTAGGCGAAGCTCGAGGCATGGCTTTGGATTAGGGCCATTGCTGCTGTTTTCTGCTCTTCAGTCAGGCCAACGTTGAGGCTGAAAACCTTATCTGTCTCTTCCTCTGATAGTGAGAAGGTTTCCAGCTCCCCCACAGGCTCTGTCCTTGCCTCTTTCTTCTCATCCCTAACCTTCATGACCTCTGAGTTGATTCCCTCATCTGCTGAGCTTGGTTATGTCACCGTGGCCATGTATACTGCCCTTGCTTCCTCCTGACACCCCCAAACTACTCCCACCCCTGCCTCTGTCAGGAATTTCATGGTCAGGTACCTGATGCTAGTTACCACCTCAAAGTCATACAGCACAGGCCTTTCCAGTATCGCGTTGTAGCTTAACGGGAGCTTCACTACCAGGAATACGGCGTAGTAAGTCTGAGACAGGGGTGGCTCTTCTAGAGTTAAGGCTGTAACGACCCGGAAACCGGACCGCTACCGGCGCTAGGATCCAGATCGGCTTAAGGCCGCCGGGACCCATAGCAAGCCTGCTATACACTCTGTGTACCTGATAAATCCCATACATGATCAACATTTTCCATAAAACTTTGAACTTTTCATTTCACTTTAAAACTTTTCTCTATATACCAGGCTTAACCTAAGTATGCTCTGAAACTGATACCTGCTCTGGTATCACTACTCCAAGCTCACGACTCTTCAACACAAGGAGAAAACTCATGTAAACCTTGAAGGATTTGAAGAAAAACCATGAAAACAACCTAAGGAGAGCATGACCTCACCTTAGCCTAAGAATGGAAAGAAAACTCCCCCTTTTTCCGGACAAGGGGCCTTTTATAGGCGGCCTGATCAACCATTTCTGGCGACCAAACCTGCATGCAAACCTCTACCACGTTCGGCTGCCGAACATGGGCTTCGGAGGCAGCATAACCAAGTGAAGTTCGGTGGCCGAACCTGGCAAACGTCTCCTTGGTCTTTTCTCTTCAAAACTCAAATCCTTTGCATTCAAACCATAAAACATTTAAAAACCTTTTAGAAAACCTTTCTCTTTTACCCTTCTAGGAACCTCCGACATCCTCGAATTCCAGATTCCAATGGAAATCCCGCCGGAAAGTAAGAATTCTGATGCCGGCGTCTAGCCGGGTATTACAAAGGCCACCTTCACCTTCCCCTCCACGGCCACTAGGGTTCCTCCGATCCCCTTCACCGGGGCTTGATCCCATACCAGTTGCTCTTCTGGTATCCCCATCTGCTGGAAGACCCTGTATGGTAGTAAATTCACTTTGCTTCCATCGTCGACCAGGATCTTCCGGACTCAGTAGTTGTGGATGACAGCTTCAATGACAAGTGCATCATCGTGGGGCATCTGAATGCCTGGGGCATCTGAATGCCATAGGCGTCCTTAGGAGAGAAAGAGATGATTGCTGGGGAGTGTTCTACCACCTGCAGGACTTTGTTGCTGCTCCCCTCTCCATCCTGGCTTCTTTTCCTTCCCCTCCTGCTCATCCAGTCTTCAGTTCCTTCGACGATCATGTTAATGGTCCCACTGGAGTCGTCATTCACTGGCCCTGCTCCCTGTCTGCGGGGCCTTTCTGCGGTGGGATTCTGCTGGCGTCTTTCTCCCTCAGGTTTCTTCACGAAGTTTCTGAGGTGTCCCCTCTTTATCTACCTTTTGATCTCACTGATCAGCTGGTAGCATTTATTGGTGTCATGGTCGTGGGTGTGGTGGTACTGGCAGTACTTGTCATGGTCCCTCTAACTTGCATCTGCTTTCATGGGCTTGGGCCACTGGAGGAACTCCTTGTCTTGAACCGCCATGAGCACTTCGGCTCTAGAGGCATTGAGGGGTGTTATTGTTTCAGGGACCCGAGGTGGAAATGGTCTATGCTCCCTCCTATCCTAGGGCTGTTTGTATGCCTCGAGTCCTTTGTTCTGCCTTCTCTCATGTCTCTTTGACCTCCTCTCTTCTGGGGGCTTTCCCTCTATCTACAGCCTCCCTGGCAAACCTGCTGGTTGTTAAGGCATCGTCTTGCCCTATATACTTCTCCGCACTCTTTATTAGTTCTGCCAGGGAGGTGGGTGGCTTCCTACACAATGAGCCAAAGAACTCAGGGGAGACGGCCCTTTTCTGCATGGCTTCCACAGCCCGGCTTTCATCCAGCTCCGGGATCTGCAGGGCTTCCGTGTTGAAACGAGCTACATATTCTCTCAAGGACTCGTTCTTCCTCTGCCTGACTATTTCCAGATAACTGGTTTTCCTCTCAGCCGGGACCCCTTCTATGAACCGGCTAATAAAGATGTTGGCGAGGTCACCAAAGCTTCTAATGCTTCCAGCCTCCAAACTGTTAAACTAGGCCCTTGCTGGCCCTGTGAGCGTTGTAGGGAACACCTTACACATCAAGGCATCCAATAGGGTTTGCAGCTCCATGAAAGTTTTGTAGTTGAGGATATGCTCCCTCGGGTTCCCCGTCCCGTCATATGTCGCCATAGAAGGCATTAAGAATTTCTTAGGGATGGTCTCCTGTTGGATCCATCCCGAAAAAGGCGAGGATGTGGGCAAAAGGGTCTGGCTATGGTCCTTTGCCCCCTGCTCGGCCAAGAGCTGCTCCTTCATCTTCTACAGTTTTTGGTCTACGTCTTCCTCCTCCTGTCTAGGCCTCTTCTCCAAGCGATACCCATCCTTCCACTCCTTACTTTCTGTCCTTCTGGTCGTTCCTGCAGAATAGCTTTCTGCCTCATCATTCTCAATAAGTTCCTTCACCCTTCTCCCACGAGCCCTAACTGCAGGCCTCCTCCTTATCAACCCCTCTACTCCCTTCTCCAATTTTGTGGCTACTTTGCTGAAGGATTGGGTGATTAAAGATGGGTTGAGGTTCTGTGGTAAGGGTTCCTTTAGCCACGGGGAATACGTTCAATGGGGTATTGAGACCCTTTTGCTGCATTATTTGCCCCAATCAGTGGGCGGTATTTTGCAACTGGAGGGCTATGGTTTGGATGTCTTAGTTGGAAATGGTGGTTCTGGGTGCGTTCCCTGCTGAGCTCGGCGAGGGGCTAAGTAGCATTGGTGGTTGGCTGGTAGGGGTTGTAGGGCTGGAGAAAGAGAACTGTTGCCCTTTTTTAGCAGAGCTCATATCATTTGGGGTGTTGACAGTGTGGTTTTCATTGTGGTTTGCCATTGTGGATCTCAGTGGGTTTTGCAAGAAAGGAATTCCGGTGACGATAAGATCTCCTTCGTTTCCCATAGACGGTGCCAATTAATGTTCTGAGATCCAGAAAATAGGGTTTACAGTGTGATTGCAAGCTTAGATGGAGAGGAAGGTGTTCCCTTCCTTTTATTCTTTTCATTTTATTTGCTATTGAAGTCTAACGGCCTCTCTACTATAGTACCGCTTGTCTCTGTCACACAGGTCCATACGTACAGAAGCGTCAGAGTCCCTCTCCACACCAAACGGCCATTTAATTTCCCCGACGCGCATGCGAACAAGGCTGGAAGTGACTGGGTTTGCTATCCTTTACTATGTCACATCACCAGGTTGGATTTCTCGTTACTGAACCTGGACTCATGGATAACCCGACCTACCCCGCGTGTTTGGGTCGAGACTTAAGACGTTGGACCGGCCTACTGAAATGGACTTCCGGAACCTTGGACTTGCCTCGTTTCTTTAGGCTTGGCCTCTCAGAATAAATGAGACCCAACGATCATCAATTTCATTTGTTGAACTTAATGATTATTAATAATGCGGTAGAGTAATCTATTTTATTCTATGTTAATTTCATTTGTCAAATATAAATCTTTACTTATAAAAAAATATATAATTTTTTTATTATCGATGTTTCTAAATTATATATATATTTATTTATTTTACCATTAGCTGTAAGTATTTAACAAGTATAATTAATTAAATAATTATTTATATATAGTAAATCAATCTATAATAATAAGAATTTTAAAAATATATCAACTAAAAAATAATTCACCGAAAGATGTAACATACTTATTTTTTCATGTCTTTTTTTAAATAAAAAATTTATTTTGGATCTCTTTTAAAATGGTAATGGTATAATCTATTTTAAAGTAAATATAGGTATTAATTTAATATAAAAATAACGTTAATCTAATTTATAAATTATAAATATTATAATTAATAAATATTATCATATTTTACAATTAAATTTAAATAAAAAGTCAGTCAAATTAAAATATTAAAGAATAGTAGATTTATTTTTAATTTTTTTCATTAGTATTCACTAATTAAATTTAACTTCTTATTTTAAATTCTACTTAAAAATATGAATTTATTAATTTTAAAATTAATTTAATTATATTTTTATTAATTTAAATACTTCTTTTAGATTTTTTTAACAAAGTTTAAAATTAATTTAAATAATAAAATTATCATCTAATTTATATTCTTATTTAAAAATTTAATATCACTATATTTCAATATATATCCTTTAAAATTTTCTTATTTAATTATAAAATTAATTTAAATAATAAAATTATAATTTGTTTTAAATAATAAAACTATTAACTACAGAGTAATTAAAATATTATTGAAAATCTCAATATTCTGCCTTCTTGCTTTTATATATCATTATAATTATAAATAATTTAATATTATAAGTTAATTAAAAATAATCAATTACTTGAATTTTGTAAGTAATTAATTAAAGAATTGGTCATAAAAGTGAAAAGCTCATAAAAAAGTTAAAATTATAAATTTGTTAGTTTTTTAAAACATAGAATAAGAAAAAGTGAATTTATTTCATTTTAGTTAATTTTGTTTAAAATGTTATTTTTTAAATGATAAAACAGTTTTTTAAAAAAATCACTGAGTCCCAATTCACCGGTCCTATACTAAAAAAATATTGTTTTTTAAAACTTTATTTCACGATTTTACTTATTGTTTTATAAATTGTATATTTTATATTATATTATAATAAAAATTTAATTGAGTAAATTTAAATATAAATAGAATTAAACATTTTAAATTTGTATAAACTCTAAAATTATATAAATAATTAAATTTTATATAGAAACCTATCTAATTACTAATTAAATTAAAAATTTTAAAATAATAATATTATTGAAAAATTTGTAATTATATAGTGCTATAGCCAACTTAGACGATGGTATTATTTCCTCTCTTTTTCCTATTTTCATATATATTATAATCTAAATCTTTAAGTTGTTTTTCAATGTATATTATTTAAAAAAAAATTAGTCAACAATCTATCAAATTTATGATAGCATCTAAACTCTCCCTAATATTGTCATGTAGCATATCCAAAAAGAACACGTCACACTTTCTATGAAAAGGTTTTTATACAATTGCTAAATGAATGACCTATATCCTTTGAAATATATCAAGATATGACAATCTCATTAAATGATTTAAATATTTTAGAAAGTATAGTTTTAGAAGTAAAAACTCATAACTATAGGATGAAACAAGGTTCCATTCCTATAGCATTGATATATAAAATTCATTATAAAGCTATGAATTCGGCGTTTGGAACTAAATATAAGTTACAGCCTAAATTAGGAGAAACAATATTTTTACAGATGGATTTAACTAAAACAAATACGGTAATTCCTAAAACAATTCAGTGGAAGGATATAACCTTGCCAGATGAATGGATATTAGAAAGCATAGTACCTCCTCCAGAACAAGAAAAAGTAAAACCCAATACAAGTTTAAGCAAAATAGAACAGTTTGAGGATGGTAAAGTATCATTAAAATTTAATAAGAGTATAAGTAGTAGATATACAAGATTATCATCTTCAGTAATTACAGAAGATATAGGAAGAGTATCAAATATACCATCAGTAATATATGCAACCTATAAAGATGATGAATCTAAACCTGTAATCCAGACTATAGTAAAACCCAGATATTCTACATCAGATATCGCAGATAGACATCTTAAAATGAAGGGAGTAGATTATAGTTCTTCAGTTCCCCAGGCAGTATATAATCTGGTAGAAAATTATTTAAATCAGCAAGCTAAAATAGTACCTTCTTCACCATCATCACCATTAGCATCTGCTATAACAGAAAATATAAATAATATAAATGGGGAATTAAATGTTCTTAGTAAAGAAAAAATTGAAAAGAAATTTTTAAAAGAAATAACTAAGACAAAAAGTTTAAGAAAATTAAATAAAATTGTTAAAGAAAATAATTTTGAAAAATTAAAAGAAGAATATTTTGAATATGTTAGTAAAATAGGAAAAATAAAATTCTTTGAATGGTTTGAATTAAGAAAGATAAAAAGTATAAATCCAATAACAGTAAGAGATAAAAGGCCAGAATGGATTGTAAATGATAAAGTAATTCAAAGTGATTTTCCACCTAAGACGATTAGTAAAATAAAACATGGAGAAAATGAAATAATTTGTGCACCATATAAAATAGCTAAAGAAAATGATACAGATAAAAATGTCATAGAACAGAATAATTTCAGTAATGCAAGTTTAATATGTATAGGTACTCGGTTAAAAAAGATAGAAAAAATTTTAAAAGAAAAAGAGGTAGAAATAGAAGAGAAAAAATAAATAAAACGACATATTTTTAAACCATACCAGATATAAGTTCAAGTCAAAAGGAATTAAAAGCAAATAAAAATGAATTTTTGCAAAATCTAAAAGACCAATTAAGTAAAATAGAAACTTCAAAATCTAGTAAAAACATAATTCCAAACACACCTCAGTCTAGAAATATAAATGTAATAGAGGAAGAAAACTGAGCAAAGTAAGCTAGACTCGAAGATATAAAACAATTTGAAATAAACCCCATATCCCATAGAGAAATAGTAAGCAGAGCACCAGATCTAGGATTATTAGATAAATCAAATAATACTTCTCAGTTTAAGTATAATGCTTCGACAGTCTATGAATGGAATATAGATGGATTGTCTGAGTATAATATTTTAAGTTTATTACAGTAAATGACTATGGCAGCTAATGCATATAAAACCCAGTCTTTTGCCTCAGATAGGGCAATAGCTGAAATAATTATAGCAGGCTTTACAGGACAGTTAAAAGGATGGTGGGGTTACCATTTAACAGACATGCAACAATTAGAAATTTTAAACTCAATCCAAGTAGATAGTGAAGGTGAACCTATATACAATGAATTAGGAGAAACTATTCAAGATGCAGTATCAACCTTAATTCTAATAATTTCATTACATTTTATAGGAGACCCATCTCTTTTAAAAGATAAAAATGCTGAATTATTAAGTAATTTAAAATGTAAAAAATTAAGTGATTTCCAGTACTATAAAACCACTTTTCTAACCATATTAATGTTAAGGGAAGATTCAAATCAAGATTTTTGGAAAGAAAAATTCTTAGCAGGACTTCCTTATTTCTTAGGAGAAAAAGTTAGGAATAACATAAAACAATAATTTGGGAATCCAATACCATATAGAAAATTGACATATGGCCAACTAGTAAGTCTAATTCAAAAGGAAGGTTTACAAATTTGTCAAGATTTAAAATTGCATAGGACTTTAAAATATGAAATGCATAAAACTAAACAAGAATTATGATCTTTTTGTAAACATTTTGATTATGGCATAAAGCTAGATAAAAATTGCAATGGTCAGTATTCTAAATCTAAACCAAGAAAATATTATAAGAAGGATCAGTATTATAAGAGAAAATATATAACAAAACCTAATAAGGAAGAATACTATAAAAAGAAAAATTATAAATCTTATAAAAAATATAGAAAGAAAAACCTAGTAAATAAGAAGCAGAATAGGAAATCATTTGAAGATTTAACATGTTATGATTGTGGACAGAACGGTCATACATCTAAGTTTTGTAAGTTCAATAAAAAATTAAACGAGTTAGAATTAGATGAAAAAATAATAAATAAAATTCAGGAATTATATATAGATTCAGAAAGTTCAGAATCTGAATTTATAGAGAGCGAAAATCAGATAGATGAATTAAGAACTAGCTCAACAGAAAAATCAATAAGTGTACTAACTAAAGAACAAGGATCATTATTGGAATTAATAAATAATATAGAGGATAATAGTACTAAGAAAAAATTTCTTAAAAAATTAATTAAAAGTTTTGATGAAACAGAAGAAGTTAAAAATACTGTTCCTAAAATAGAAAAACAAACTTATGATTTAACTAAAATATTAAATAAAAATAAAAAATCTAAAGAACCAGTATCTATAGAAGAATTGCAAAAAGAAATTAAACTAGTAAAGACCGAAGTAAGAGATTTAAAGCATCAGCTTCAAAAAGATTCAAAAAAATAAAATTTTTAGAAGAACAATTAATCTCTGAGTCATCCTCTTCATCAGAGGACGAAGGAGAGAAAGAAAATGAACATAGTAAAATAAGTCAATTAGAAAATGAAAAAATAGATAATAATTTTATTCTATTATTACATGAAACAACTTCTAGAAAGTATTTAGTAAAATTAACAATAAAGTTATCGGAAGATTTTAAGATAAATACTATAGCATTATTTGATACAGAAGCAGATTTAAATTGCATAAAATCAAGTTTAGTACCTAAAAGATTTTAGCAGGAGACTAAAGAAAAATTAAAAACAACAAATAGGACTAATTTAAATATTTTAGGAAAGACAGAAGTATTAATAGTAAATCAGAATTTAGAAATAAAAACTGTATTTTTATTGTCTCAACAGATAAATCATATGGTAATATTAGGAACCCCTTCATAAATCTAATAACACCTTATTTAGTAAAAGATGATTGTATAGAAATTAAAACAAAGAATAAAAAGATTAGAATGGATTTTATAGAAAAATCTAAAACAAAAAATTTTAATTTAATAAAAGTACACTCCATTAGGACAATTGAAATAAATTCAATAATAAAATCTAGAACAGAGAATTTAAAAGATTTAAAAAATAATGTGCATCTAACAAGGATTAAAAATCAATTAGAGAGTGAAAATATAAAGGTTACAATAAAAAAATTAAAAAATTATATGGAAGAAGAATTATGTGCAGATCATCTTAATGCTTTTTGGACCAGAAAACAGCATATAGTAGATTTGCCATACGAAGAAGGATTTGATGAAAAACAATTTCAACCAAGGCTAGACCAATTCAAATGGCACCAGAATTATTAGAACATTGTAAAAAAGAAATTAAAGAATTAGAAGATAAAAGATTAATTAGTAAATCAAGAAGTCCCTGGTCATGTGCAACTTTTTATGTTAATAAAAATGCAGAAATAGAAAGAGGTACACCAAGATTAGTAATAAATTATAAACCATTGAATACAACATTAAAATGGATTAGATACCCAATTCCTAATAAAAAAGATCTTTTAAATAGATTATATAATGCAAATATTTTTTGTAAATTTGATATGAAGTCAGGTTATTGGCAGATTTAAATTCATCCTAAAGATAGGTATAAAACAGCATTTACAGTTCCATTTGGACAATATGAATGGAATGTAATGCCCTTTGGACTAAAAAATGCACCGTCAGAATTTCAGAGGATAATGAATGATATCTTTAACCCTTATTCAAAATTTTGTATAGTTTATATAGATGATGTCTTAGTATTTAGCCAAAGTATAGAAAAACATTTTAAACATTGAAGGACATTTTGTATGATAATAAAAAAGAATGGATTAGCTCTAAGTAAAACTAAAATGAATTTATTCTAGACTAAAATTAGATTTTTAGGACATTATATAGAACAGGGTATAATTCAACCCATAGAAAGAACCATGATATTTGGAGACAAATTTCCTAATAAAATAACTAATAAAACCCAATTACAGAGATTTCTAGGTTGTCTAAATTATGTTATAGATTTTTACCCAAACTTAAATAGAATAATAAAACCATTGCATGATAGACTTAAGAAAAATTCTGGACCATGGACTGAAGAGCATACCAGCATTATAAAGTATATAAAGTCTTTAGTAAAAGAAATTCTTTATTTGTATATCCCAAATCCGAATGCATTTAAAATTGTAGAAACAGATGCTTCAGATATAGGATATGGAGGAATTTTAAAACAAAAAATAGATGATCAAGAAAAAATAATCCAGTTTACCTCAGTACACTAGAATTCAGCCCAAGTAAATTATTCGACTATTAAGAAAGAAATTTTAAGTATTGTAATTGTATAAATAAATTTCAGTCTGATTTATTAAATCAAAAGTTTTTAGTTAGAATTGATTGTAAATCAGCTAAAGATGTTTTAAAGAAAAATGTTAAAAATCTTGCCTCTAAAAAGATTTTTGCTAGATGGCAAGTAATTTTAAGTATTTTTGATTTTGAAATTGAATATATTAAAGGTAGTAAAAATAATATCCCAGACTTTTTAACATGAGAATTTTTACAGAAAAATGGAAAGAAAGAAGAATAAGCAGAAGGAAATAAAATCCAATTCCAGTTCTAAAGCCCTTTCCGAGCATTCGGAAGACCTCAGTAAAACCACCAAAAAACCCCAAGTATCAGATAAAAATCCAGAAGACTTAAAGAAACGGATATAAGACTTGAGTAAATCGCCAGAAGTCATTAAAGCCTTGCAGAATATAGCGTCTTCTTCGGGAGACTTAGGTATGGTTTCTAAATCTAAAGCGATCGTACCCGCTTATGGTACAACTAGTCTGTCTCAAATGGTGGACAGTAAAGACTTATCAAACCTGTTGAAGGCTGTGGATTTGCCATAAATCCAATCTTCCCAAGGATATAACACTAGTTTTCATAAATGGATTTTAAAAAATAATTCAGAAGTTGAAATTGAAATTGAAAATGGTTTTAACGATATAAATCCATGGGAAGTAATTAAAAAATATTATCCTGAGAATTGGTATTTTATACCGAAAGATTTATCAAAACCTCAGGATTATTATTATAGTATTTTAGAAGAAACAACATCAGTTAAAATAAAACATAATTTTGACAAAAATCATAAAAATGTGATAGCATATTCCTCTATCCAAATAAAACGGGTTATCCATCCAAAGGATTGGCCAACCTTGAATTTATCTACTTCATTATCATTTAAAAATCTAAAAAAGCATCATTCTTCCTATAATTATTTTGATTATATAGAAGCATGGAAAAATATTTTTTATATTCAAAACCCAACCATTACTCATTTATGGTTGATATATTTTAACCAACAGAGTATTAAACCCACCACCAGTTTTCCAAATTGGTTTTTAAGATGGTGGCAAGGTAAAGGTATTACTGATGATATTTTATCACCAAAAGTTTTCTAAGTATATCAGTATTTTAAAACCAATTATAAACCTACCTAGAGTGAAAAATATATTCCCCCATTAATGTATTTTTGTACACAGTTCTTTATTCCCTGGGTATATCAGTGGTATTTTGATTTTCAGTATATAACAGAGTTAAATATTCTTGTCATAGTGAGAAGGCACAAAGTAAAATGGTGGGGATCATTCAGGAACTCTACCACAGAAATGGTTGTAAAAAATTGGATACTTAAAAAAACACAGTTCCCTACTGTGTCTTATGCTAATAAATTAATACTGCAACAGGAGAACCATCATTCGGAGCCCAAAAAGCCCAATGTCAGCCCTATTAGCAGCAGCTAAAACCCCTGAAGAGTTCAAAATAATTTGTCAACAGATGTTCAATCAGCTTACTCCAGAAGAAAAAGAAAAAGTAAATTAATCATTTGATAAAGAATCATCGAAGGAATCCTCTGGGAAACAAAAGAAGGCATGAAGCAGAAGAAAAATTAAAAAACAGTCAAGCTCGGAGACGGAGTCGACAGTGTCATAAAAAACGTCATCCTCCAGTAAAGATCCGGCATCTTCTCGCTGTGACAGTAATGAAGATGACTGTTATGGGATACTACCAGCCATAAAAATAAAAAGCAGGACAGACAAAGTAAACAGAAAAGAAAAAGAAAAGAAAAAGAAAGAAAAAATAAAGAGAAAAGGAAAAGGAAAGAAAAAGAGGGACACATCATCTTCGTCCTCATCCGCATAATCAGAATAAGGACAGAAATAGTAAAAAAGAGTGGCAGACAAACTATTGATCTACAGTAAAAAGGAACAGAAGTGGCCGACAGACTATTCACCAATAGTAAAAAGGAGCAGTAAAAGACAGAAACAGTAGCAAAAAAGTTACTATTCATGAACACTAAAAGTTCGCGTGAATCAACAGTAAAGCTCTCGTGACTCAACAGTAAAGGCTAGAAAATTTCTATATAAAAGGAGCCTCTCCCCTTGTGAAGGCACATCTATATTTCTCCTCTCCATCTATTTTCTCTATCTTCACATTTCTTCTGTAAACTCTCTCTCTAAAACATTCTTAGAAATTTTGTAAACTTCTCTGAAGTTTTATTAAAGATATAGTAAGTTTCATTTTTATATCTGTTACTTATATAAGCCCGTGTTGACGTCACTTTTCTTTTCTCCCTCCACACTCTGTTTTAATTCTGGGGATCCCAGGTTAAGGTTGCAGGAACCCTAGCCTTCATAATAATTTTAAATTATCATAAGTATACTCTGTGATTGCAGCTTAGTCTGATCTTCCACATCAGAAAAACTGTTATAATTTGATTGTTTTAAAAGGTTTTAATTGACTCTAAACTTTAAATCTTTGTATGTGCTGGTTGTTGGTATCGATCCTTATTGTGTTTGTTGATATATATATATATATATATATATATATATAAAATCGAGATTACCATTTCAAAAATAAAAAATAGAGATGAAAAAAATGATCCACATAAAACTAAAAAAATAGTGAAATTTAAAATACTATTTTAATTTTTAAATATTAATTAAAATTTTATAAAATTTAAAATTAATATGAGTATCATGCAAAATACGGGTAATTTTTAAAAATTGAGAAATAATATGTGCCGCTCTTTATAATGATATGTGGCATGTTCTATGAATTAAAAAGTGATATACTAAATGAAAAGAAAGAAGAAGAAAACTGTTTCTGCTTTTATTCAAGATGTAAAGAATCGTACAAAAGATACATGTTATCACTATGATCTGTTTTAAGAAGGGTTACATAACCCTACAGGTCACATGACCTCTAACACGTGAGAGCAAATAAAGAAGTAAAAACTCATCTTTACCCTTACAGAAGACAATTACTCATATAACCCAGGAACATAAACACAATAACACAATATAACAGAACATCAGCTATCATGTATTCTCTACACGCCCCCTGCAAGTTGGAACTGGGATGGAAACCAGGGGCAACTTGGAGCACAGCCGGTGATGGTGATCTGAGTTTTCTTTCAACAATGCCATTTTGTTGAGGGGTGTGAGGACAAGATCTTTGGTGAATGATACCTCTTTGATTTAGTAATCTGGAGCATTCATTGCTAAGAAATTCGCAACCATTATCTGTTCTTATTATCTTAACAGTGGTGTTAAAATGATTGTGCACCATATTCAGAAAAGTAGATAGGATATGAACAGTTTGACTCTTAAGCCGCATCAAGAAAGTCCAGGTTGCTCTAGTGTGGTCATCAACTAGAGTTAAGAAGTATTTAGCTCCTGTGACACTTTCTATGTTATATGGTCCCCAAATATCTATGTGAAGTAGATCAAAGGGCTTCTTAGCAGTAG
Organism: Manihot esculenta; assembly: GCF_001659605.2. NCBI lineage: Eukaryota > Viridiplantae > Streptophyta > Magnoliopsida > Malpighiales > Euphorbiaceae > Manihot > Manihot esculenta. The sequence goes on along the minus strand of NC_035172.2, from coordinate 24,631,683 downwards.
TATTGCTAAGTGGAAAGGGTAGCCTGGCTTGTTTAGCCTGAGGACAGGTTTGACAGTGTAAGGGAATATTCTCAGTGTGTTGAAACATTGCAATATGTTTTAATTTCCCAAGAGATGCATGTCCTAATCTATCATGCCAATCAAGAATATGAACAGCAGACATGCAAGATTCAGTTCTGAAAGTATGGCTTTCTTTATTTACTGAATGTGTAGAAAGCGTGGTATTCACAAAGGATTGCAACTCAGGCATAGTATTCACAATAGCAGCCAATTGTTTATCAATTTCAAGAGGCAAAAAACTCATCTGATTCAATTTGTATAACCCTGCCTCTTCCTTGCCCACAGCAACCACTCGCTTAGTCAGAGGGTCCTGAATAATGCAACAAGTAGGAAGGAAGAGACAACTCAGCTTGCAGTCTTTGATTAACTTGCTAACAGAAAGAAGATTATAATTGAACTTTGGAACAAACAATACATTTTTTAGGTATACATAATCTGAAAGCATAATAGAACCAGTATAGCAAACTTTCACAGCATTACCATCAGGTAAGTAAACAGAAACTGGCTTATTTAATAAGTCTAAGGATTGAAAAACTAACTGATTTGAAGACATATGGTCAGTGGCACCAGTGTCAAGGACCCAATTACAGTGCTTATGGAAAGATGCATAAGATAAATTTTTAGAGTAAGAAGTACCTGCAAATATGACTGGACCTGAATCTGAATCATATTCATTGCTGTAATCAAATTGGTGAGTATTTGCTGTGAGTACAGCCTTTCCTTTCATTAGTTTGCTGACCTCCTGTTGTAAGGAACTCAACATGATATTAAGGTCATTTATTTGAGTAGATGTATCAGGCATGTCAATGGGGGTGTCCTTTCTGTTTGGGGGGACTTCAACAGCTGCCACAACTCTCTTGTCATGGCCTATGGTTCTGGTTGTTTTGGAGAATTGTCCATTATTTTTGGTTTTTGTCTTAAACCATTCAGGGTATCCTATTAGCTTGAAACAACCCTCTCTGACATGTCCATCCATGTCACAGTAGGAACAGTGTCCCTTTTTCTGGTCAGGCCTTTTCTGCCTTCCTTGATATTGTTTCTGCGTCCTATTCATCAGGACTAAAGGTTCAGTGTTCCCATTTATACTTCCCAGAATGTCCTTCTGAGACTCAAATTTGAGTACCATAGAATAAGCTTTATTCACAGAGGGCAAAGGATCCATGCCTAGGATCTGATCTCTAACTGTCCCGTAGGCATCATTCAATCCCATAAGGAATTGCATTAACCTATTTCTATTATTCAGCTCATCTATTGCCTTTGATGCACCACATGTGCATGGTGGGAGAGTTTCCATTGACCCCAATTCATCCCAAAGCCCCTTTAATTTTGTGAAATAGACAGATGCAGAGGCATTGTCTTGAGATATCAAGGATATTTTCCTTCTCAGCTCATAGATCATGGTGCCATTACATTCACCAAATCTTTCTGTGATTTCAAGCCAGAGATCTCTGGCTGAGGCTGTGTAAATGAAACCATCTACCAACTCTCTGGATATAGAGTTCAAAATCCAGGATGTGACCATAAAGTCACACCGCTTCCATTGTTCATACGAATCAGATTCTTTATCAGGCACTGTAACGGTACCCTCTATAAATTCGAGTTTCTGTTTAGCTCCTAGGGCTATCCTAATGGCTCTATGCCAGGATCTAAAGTTTGTCCCTACCAGAGGAGCAGATACTAAAACCATACCTGGATGGTCCGAGGACTGAAGAGTCAGAGGATCCCCAAGATTCTGAGTTGCGATTTGAACTTTGTCCTTCATCTCCGTGTTTTTGCTTTCTTTACTGTTGTTTCCTCGTTCCCCCATCATCGACAAGATCTGTTGATTTTAGGTACAGATCTTGATATACAAACTTTAGATCTAACAAATTTGTGACCGTTTTGAAAGAAGAGAAGAATTTCAACAAGATTTTCTTCCCATGCAAGCCAGAGTCGGTGTGAGATCGGCGATGGTATTTGTCTGGCGTATAAGCCGGATCTTGTGTGAAGAGGTGTTGTTTTGAAGAAGGACGACCGGATTCTAGGAGAGAGGACAGGAAAAAGGACAGGAAAGAGTGTAAACCCTAACCCGCTTTGATACCATGAAAAGAAAGAAGAAGAAAACTGTTTCTGCTTTTATTCAAGATGTAAAGAATCGTACAAAAGATACATGTTATCACTATGATCTGTTTTAAGAAGGGTTACATAACCCTACAGGTCACATGACCTCTAACACGTGAGAGCAAATAAAGAAGTAAAAACTCATCTTTACCCTTACAGAAGACAATTACTCATATAACCCAGGAACATAAACACAATAACACAATATAACAGAACATCAGCTATCATGTATTCTCTACACTAAACCCTCTAAATTAAATTAAATTATATTTATTATTATTTTTATAATTATTTTATTAATTTTAATTTTTTATAATTATTTTTCATTTAATTAGGTAAAATATATAATTTAAATTATTATTATTATAAATATTCATTCATAATAAATATTTAAAATTATTAATAAATTATTATTGCAAATATAATATGATTTAATTTTTTGTATCATAAAATATTACTTTTATGTTTATCAGAAATTTTTAATAAGCGGTTGATTATAATTGATATTTGAAATAACATGACTAATTGATATTTGAAATAACATAACTAATATTATATAACAATCGTTCAAAAAAGGTTATGTACGGTCATTACAGAACATGTCTATAACAAGAATTTAATAAATAAATAATGTGATTCTGTTTGAAAAAAGAAAAGATTCAGACATTTAAATATTCGGTTCATTATCAAGATTCACCCTCCTCTAAATAGAACGATACTTGACATAAAATTACCGACACAATCCAGCGAATCTCCATTACGTTTATAATTGTGAGATCACCGGCTCGTTAGCTGGCGATATTTTTTATATAGCAGCCGGCCACATTATCGCCGGATTACTTGGAAATACTATATTTATTTTCATATTTTTACAATATAAAAGGAGAAGGATCGTAGAGACAAATGTATGCTATTCTGTTACAAAAATTCTAAATAATTCATTATATTTATCCATCCTTCAGTACACAAACTTGAGGGTCGGAGTGACAATTTTAAATAATTTAAACAATAAAAGAAGGTTTTTTAAAATGAGAAAATATTTAAATAGTGATCATAAAATTTATTATTTTTAATTGTAAAAGAACTTATTAAATTAATAAATTAACTTTTAAAACTGTTCGACTTTGTAATTTTATCATATCAGAAAGTATTATAATTTAACATAAGAAATCAAATTGAGAAAAAGTTTAGATAAAAAATTAATTTATTAATACTAATAATTAATCATTATAGATATTTCATTCATAAATTTAATCTTGTGGTAAATGTATCTGAGTAAATTTGAGAGATCTCAGATTCTATTCTCCAATTTCTAATTTCTATTTTTTAAAAAAAATCTATCTTAATATAAATAGCATATTAAATCTTTCTTAAAATTGCCAAGTGACTTCTCTCAAATTAACCTTTTTCAAATTTCATGTAAAACTCCAAATATTGTCATTTGAAGTTTTTCTTGTCTCTCTCTATATATATTCCAAACTTACCTTATTATATGCATTTATATATTTTAGTTAACATCGCAAAATACTATATTTTTATTTTATACTAGTAATTTAAGTACTAAATAATGGCTAAAACATATTGTCAGTACCCATTAGTATCTAGCATTTTAATATAATATTTATATAATAACAGTTGCAATTTTAGACGAGCGAAAAAATAAATTCACGGTTATAAAATCTATTAATTTGCTCTTTGAAGATGCCTGAAAGATCATAGTATTTTTTTAACTCTAAATTGTTTTCTAAATTAAATTGCGAATCAAATTCCATAAGCATACATTTACTAATTAATTTATTATTATTTAATATGATATAACAATCGCTAAAAATAAGTCATGACCTATCACAATAAGATAGGGTCACGTGGTAAGTGCCTGATAAGCTGATACGCAGTCCTACTCATGAAAAGAAACTCGAACACCATATCACTTGATCCTTCATCAAGACTCGCCCTCTTCTGAGTAGGACGAGACTTCACGAAAAGTTATCGTCGGCGGATACAATCCAGTAGATCTCCGTTATGCTTATAATCGCGGAATTCCTTATTCACTAATCAGTACCAGTCAGATTTTCAGGATATTTGATAACCAACTCCACTTTTTTACAATATAAAATCTAATGAACACAAAGATCAAGATACGGATTCTTACACAACTATTCTTGAGTTCTAAGCAATTCATTACATTCGCCTATTTTACCAATTTACTAACTTGAGCGTATAAGTGGTTGCTGTAAATATCAACCACCTCACGTTTTCTTTCTTGCAGATTGACCAATCACAGCTCAGCTCCATTTCAGCCATATCATTTGGTTCCGTTGCCAGAAACTCCATTGAATTATCCCTGTTCATTTGGATTAAAACCGGTCTTTTATTCACTTTCTTTTAAAAAGACACTTTTCTTTTTCTTTTATTCTCTAAATGGCTGACAATTTATGAGCCGTTGCTAAGACTGCTGCCAACAAAGGGGCCATCATTTCTTCTACTCCCAGCAATGGACCAAAAACACCCTCTATGGTCAATGAGGCAGACCTCCACAATCTGAATAACGAGCAAAGAATTCAGTATATCAAAAGGTTGCAGGCCATTTTCGAGCAATATAAGGCTCGGGACGAGGCCTCATTTATGGCTCTCAGGATAAGGAAGGAAGTTTCCATTAAGACCCTAAGGACTCGGACAGAAGCGATCAAAACGCAGTCCAAAAGGAAGGCTAAGCTGGAGGATAAGGAATTATCGGACGAGACTTCAAAGGACATCAACTGGAAGCTGGTCTGTGCCATGCAGAGGTATCAGAAGAATAAGGAGGAAGACTATGGCCTAGACGATGCCTTGCCCTTATCGAAGGAGATCCTAGGTGTAACAACCTGAAAACTGGACTGCTACCGGCTCTAGGATTCAGATCGACTTAAGGTCGCCGAAACCCGTAGCAAGCCTACTATACATCCTGTGTACCTATTAAAATCCCATACATGATCCTACGTTATCACAAAAACTTAAACATTCCATGATACCAAGCTCAACCTGTACATGTATCATACTAAAAACATAAAATCCATACTAGAGCCCTCATCAAATGCTCTAGTATGGTTAACATCACATGCCTCAAGCTTGGTCCAAACATAACTCATAATTAAAAACTTTTATATACTGATCATATTAACAGGGATTACAAAGGTAAAGAAAACTAGGGCCAAACACAATTTTAATCCATTAAAATTTACATGTCCACACTATACTATTACATTTATCTATACCAGCTACAAAGCCGACTTCCCGAGCTATCATCGACCCTGCAAACCTGGGGTTAGGGGAAAGGGATAAGCTACAAGAGCCTAGTGAGGAGAACATAAAAACAATGTAATAAACATATGCTCGTATGAAATGCGTCACAACACAAACAATTCACATCAAGATGGATTTGTCACCAGTAACCCTCTATATATTCTAATGTGCCCGGCCCTCGACGGAGCTCCTCAAGACTTTCGCTTAAACATAACATAACATATCCATAATGTCAGGGGCGTAGAATGGGCATCACCTGGACTTCCGTATCGTATCATATCATATCATCTCGAGGGCTAGTGGGTCATCCAATATCCATCCACATCAACAGTAAATTATGCAATGCATCATATTCGTGAATTCTAATGCAAGCATCCTAATATATATAAACATGGCATTCATGATGCGTGAACATGATAAAAAGTTTGATTACTTTGAAAAGATGGTTCAGTTCTACTCACCTTTGGCTGACGCTCGCCTAACACTGATGCATCTAACTCACTCAAGGCCTCTACGGTCTCCCAGGTCCGATCCTACACAAATGGACTCAAATGAGGGACCAAACATAACTATTACATGACTCTAAACAACTCCCACAAAACCCCCCTTAAACATACCAAAACATGCACATAAAACAAGCAAAGGAAGGCTGGGCAGGGGATTTTCGGCGGCAGGTTCGACGGCCGAAGGTCCCTCACAGATCCGAAAGTCAGGGACTTTCGGGGGCAGGTTCGGTGGCCTAAACTCCACACAGATCCGAAAGTCAGGGACTTTCGGAGGCGGGTTCGGCTGCCGAAACCTCATCACAGATCCGAAAGTCATGCTTTTGGGGGCAGGTTAGGCGGCCAAAAGGCTGCCTCCACAAGTAGGTTCGACGGTCGAACCTGGGTTCTCCAGCAAGGCATAACCCGATTCTGCCCTATGCATACAGCCACCCAACTCTCCAATCCTCATACCCAACTCGTCAAAACATGCACACTCACTCATCAATCATAAGGGGCATAAAAAACTAGCCTAAACCCCAACAAACAACAATAAAAACACATAAGAGCAAATATTCATTAAAAACCCAACTCAAACCCTAAAACTTTAGATCTAACCATTTCATGCATTTTTAACCCTTTACTCCTTCTTAAAACTTGATTAAAACATAAGAAAAGTAAGGATCTAGGCTTACCTCTTGGAGATCTAAGGGTAGCAGCAACCCAAACTTGGAGATGAGAGAAAAATGATATTCGGAGGTCTCCAAGGTTTAAAAACTTGGATCCAACTCAAATCTTCAAAAATAAGAGAAAACTCATGAATTTTCTGAAAGATTTGAAGGAAAAACAACAAAAATTACAATGGGAGGGCATGGACCTACCTCTGCCCGAAAATGGAGAGAAAGCTCTTCCACTTTCGGGCTGAAGGCCTCTTATAGATGGCTGGATAAACCACCTTCGGGGGCCGAAAGAGGAGGTCCCGCAGTGGCACCACCTTCGGCGACCGAACTTAAGGTTCGGCGACCGAACCTGGTTTTTCCCCTCAAAAGCTATTTTCTCCAAAACTCTTTTCTTTCTTTCTTAAAACCTCAAAATTTTCAAAATTCATTTAATAAAAACCTTATTTTACCCTTCCTAAGGAGATTCCAGCTTCGAGATTCTGAGTTCCAATGGAGATTCTGTCGGAAGGTTGAAATTCCGATGCCGAAGTCTAGCCAGGTATTACACTAGGAGAAATCTTCCCTGCCAAATTCAAGCTGCCAAACTTGGACAAGTATGATGGAACAACAGACTTTAGGAGTGACCTAGTGATCTTCAGAACAACAATTCAACTTCAAGACATCAATGAATTTGTGCTGTGCCGAGTGTTTCCATCCACACTCAAAGGTTTAGCTTAGAAATGGTATCAACATCTGATCCCATGTTCTATTCAAAGCTTTACTCAATTTGCTATGTTGTTTAAGTTTAGATTTATCACTTGCAATCCTCCGTGAACAACTCTCCTCTAACTTATAGAAGATCCACCAAGGAGAAGGTGAGTCTTTAAGGAGTTTTATTTCATGTTTCAATGCTGAAGCGATATAGGTGGAAGAATTAAATTACAAAATTGCATGCAATGCACTGAAAAAGAGAATGCTGCTACTTATCAACAGCTAATGGATAAAGCTCAAAAGTACATAAGACTGGATGATGAAGTTCAGGTGTTAAGAGAAGATAAGAGGACGAGTCAAAAGTAAACCCGAAAGCTGGAGAGGCGAGGGCATGAAGGAGATCGTAGAAACTACCCAGTGTCTCGAGAAAGGGACGACTGAGGTAAGTATAAGAACTATACTCTATTAATTGAGTTATGAACACACATACTTATGTGGATCAGGAAAAATAGAAAATAGGTCAAATGGCCTACCAAGCTTAGCTTGAACAAATCAGGCATATAAGACAGAACTGAGTAGTGTCGATTTCATGAGTATCATGGGCACACTATTGAAGAATACAAGCAACTGAAGGACGAGATTGAAAGACTCATTAGAGATGGAACTCTGAGGAGGTTTGATATAAAAGATAGAGAAAAAAAAAGTCTGAACCTGAGGTAAGCACCAATCAATCCTAATGAAAATAAACCCGTAGGGGTTATTCATGTAATTGTAGGAGGACTAAGTGGCAAAAAGGGACTACAGAGATAAAATGTCATAGATATTCAGCTCCTGAGTCTAACCCTGAGTCTTTAAATGTAAAGTATGTGAAAATGAAGATGCCGAGACTGGTGAGTTGGATGAGAATTGAAAGGGACCCTAAAGTTTCCAAGGTTATTCGTTCTCATGCTTATGAGTTGGTCGAGTAAGATGGTAAAGTCACTTTTTACTTTGTGGAGAATTTTGTAATTCATAGAAATGTTATCAATAAAATTATGATATATTTTTTCAAGTATTTTTTGTTTAAATCAGAATTATCTGAAACGATGAATTAATGAAAGCATGGGGATAAGAGAATCGCCATGAGGTGAGTATCCACCAGACGAGTCACAAGGTGAGTAACTGCTAGACACTTAACCGAGTGTTAGTCCCGCTAATAAAATTATTCAAGACATTTTATGCCAAAGCTATGAAGCGGGTATCCGTCAGGTGAGCCATAAAGCGGGTTATCACTAGGCACTTAATCGGGTGTTTGTCCCATTAATGAAATTGTTTAAGGCATTTTATGCCAAAGCCATGAGGTAGGTAACTGCCAGGTGAGCCACAAGGCGGATAACCGCCAGACATTTAACTAGGTGTTAGTTCCGCTAATGAAACTGTTCAAGGCATTTTTATGCCAAGGTCACAAGGCGGAGTATTCGCCAAGCTCATAACCAGGTATTAGTTTCACTGAAATTTCTAAGGTATTTTTATGTCAAAGCCACAAGCCGGGTATCCGCCAGGCTCGAAATCGGATGTTAGTCCCGTTTAATAAAATATTTTCTAAGGCATAAAGGCCACAAGGCGAGTATTCCAGGCTTACAACCGGGTGTCAGTCCCAATTAATAAAAAATTTCTAAGGCATTTTATGTCTAGGCCATAAGACGGGTATCCGCCAAGCTCACAACCGAGTATTAGTCCTATTTAATAAAAAATTTCTAAGGCATTTTATGCCAAGGCCATAAGGCGGATATCCATTACGCTCGCGATCGGGTATCGGTCCCAATTAATAAAAAGTTTCTAAGACATTTTATGCCTAAACTACAAGTCTCATATTTGCCAGGCTCACGACCAGGTGTCGGTCCCAATTAATAAAAATTTCTAAGGCATCCTACGCCTAGGCCATAAGTCCGCCAGTCCCGAATAATAAAAACTTTAAATCATTTTTATGAATGGGTGTTAATTTTAATAAATTATTTTTTGAAGTTATTTATTTTATAGTCACGAGGTGGATATCTGTCAGGTCGATGATCGGGTTAAGTCTTGTTAATAAGTCTATTTAAGTTATTTTATGGCAAAAGGTAGAGATTGCCAGGTATTTGATTGAGTATTAACCCCATTTAGCAATTTCTAAGAAATTGTTTAAGTCTTATTCGGTGATAATTGAACGAAGGTTATGGTCTAATTCCGATCCTACAACCACTTGGTAAAAATAATGACAAGATATAAAGAAAAGGTTTTTCATTAAAAAATACATATTACAGGGCAAGAGGGACGATATCAGTCACCTCCTTCCGAACTTCTATTATATTTTCATCAACAGTTATTACATTAGAAGCTGGGTCAAAGGGATTGTCTTCGGTTGGCCTCTCCTTGTCCTGCCCTTCCTCGTCCTCATCATCCTCCTCCTCCTCTAGGAAGATATCATCTATTCAAGTAAAGTTCTCAGAAGAAAATCATTTCACCAGCTCCTTCTTGACCGAGTCTTGGCCTTCAGCTAACATCCCCCCTCCTTGGGCCACCGTCTCTTGAAGTTCAGCTTTTAGCTCAGCAATCCTGGTGGAGGCGGCATAGTGCTCCTCAGCCTCCTGAGACTGAAACTCCTGGACTTGCTATTGGAGGATAGTCACTTGATCCTCAGTATTTTTAGCCCGATTCTCAAAGATAATCTTTGAAGCGTTGACCTCATCTAGGTCTGCCTAGAGCTTATCCATAGACTCTAGCCCTCCACTTCATCAATCCGAGCCTTTAATCTCGAGCACTCCTCTTGCAGGAGATTATTGTCTATCTCCTGTGCCCCGAACTCTCATCTTAGAGTCTTGTTTTGCTCTTTGGACATATATGCACAAAGAGTACTCTCCATTGCAGAGTGGATAGTGTTGTTGTAAAGATCATCGGTCTCAGCCTCATTCAACCGATTCCGATCCCCATGCCTAAGAGCATTCTTGGCAATGAGGACTGAAAGATGGGGCTCTTCGAGTATAGAAGTTGTTTGAGTTAGGACTAGCGCCAAATAGTGAATGCCCCTAGGCCATGCTTCCTATGACGGGTCTGCTTGAACAGGGACTGCTGCAGGACCGCCCCTTGTAGAAGACTCGGGCTAAGTAGAGGTTATTTCTTTAGTTGCAGGAGGGGGTGGAGGAGGAGAAAGCATGATAATCTTCTCAGTATGACGAGCTCACTTAGGTGGTAGACCAGTCACTTCAGCAACATCTTTGCCCTTACGAGCAGCGTATGCTGCCTCAGCAAACTTGTTCCTTGATCCGACCATATTTGCATAGAATAAAAGGTGAGTAAGTAATGCAGTTTTAAAATTAAAGGGTTAGAAAGAAAAATACCATGCTCGCTAGCATGGGATGTACTTTTCCAAAGGTTTGGAAGGCTGAGCGAGTGAGGAGCCCAAGCCTGGTCTGCTTGGATATGGCTCTGCCAAGACAAAATGGCGTTTCTCACCACCACAGTAATATTAATCCTCTGTGTCGAGGCCATTCTCTGGAAAAGGTCCAAAGACCCCTCCTTGTCCTACCATTGCTAGATCTCATTCTTTCAAAGCTCCACGTATACATTTCAGTCGATTTAGAGCCGCCCAAAACCCCCGAATACCCTATGACGCAGCATGAAAAATTTATTCTTCCAACGCTTGAGGGAAGAGGGTATCCGATCAAAGAGGGTTTGACGCTTTCTCTTGTTGAAGAACAAGAATTCTTCGTTCTTTCGGGTTCCTAGTTGGTACAACTGGGAGAACAATACAACACTCGACTCGATATTATTTTTGAAGCAGAGTAAGCGAAAAGTCACCAAAATCCTCCAACTGTTGGGATGCAGTCGGGTAACTGCAAGCTCGTGAAAATGGAGGACTTCAATTTAGAATGGATCCAGCAGAAATCAAAGACCTACCTTCAATTACTCTTTATAGACGATGATTATGTCTTCCACAAGAATTTTGTCATACGCACGAACATGAGAGGTGGGAGCATAAACTCAAAAGGTCTCTTGAGAGATATGATAGTGGTCATAAACGCAATCTACATCCTTCTCAGTCAACACGGAAGGGATTTCATTTATCAAGACGCTTTCATTATCATAGACTGCCTCAGTGGGATGCAAGGAGTAGGAGCACAAATGAGGCCACCAGAGGAGGAGCTTGAGGTTGGACTTCCACTAGAGGAAGAAGAAGAAGAAGAATTCCTATTCATTTTTATGAAGGAAAATATGAATTACCTTGAGTAAAGAAATGTGGGAGTAAAGAAGCTGAATGGTCAAGTCCTTTTTAAAGTGTAGAGATCAATTATGAGCAAAAGTGAAAATTGAAGGAGAATAAGGGTTTTTATATGACGATTTCGATGGTAGCTTTTGAATGCGGCTCGAGAAACAAGGTAATCATCATTTATAACTAGGATTAAGGGAAGTGATGTGAGCACAGAAAGCCAATCCAGACATGCCATGTGCCTAAGATCGTGAAGACAACTGTAATGTTTTGAATATGAAGAATCGAAGGCCAGAGAGGAACCTCTGGTACGATATAATAATCGTCTAAAGTAAACCATGAGCTGTCATTATAAGACAGGCCACGTGGCAAGGGTTTGATAAGTTGATACGCGATCCCATCTATGGAAAGAAAGATCCGGACACCGTATCACCCGGTCTTTCATCAAGACTCGCCTCTCCTAAGCAGGACGAGATTTCACGAAAAATTATCATTAGCGGATATAATCCAGTAGATATCCATTACATCTATAATCGCGAAATCTCTTATCCACTAGCTGGTACCAATCCAATTTTCAGAAGATTTGATAACCAACTCTACCTTCTTATAATATAAAAACTAATGAATACATAAATCAATGTATGCATTCTTACACAACTATTCTTGAGTTCTAAATAATTTATTATATTCACCCATTTTATCTGTAACAGCCCGGAAACCGAACTGCTACCGGCACTAAGATCCAGATCGACTTAAGGTCGCCGGGACCCGTAGTAAGCCTGCTATACTGTCTGTGTACCTGTGAAATCCCATACATGATCATACATTTTCTGTTAAAACATAAAACTTTTCTTTATTCCAAGGCTTAACCTGTGCATGCACTATCTCTGTTCTCTGCCAATCCCTACTAGAGCTCCTCATTGCTCTAGGCGGATAAAACTCATACTAGTAAGCCTGGTTTTCTCATAAACATACAACACATATATGTACATATAAACTGATCATGTGAAAACACAAAAGGGATTACAACTCTTATAATCAAGCACCATTCTATACACTGTACATATACACTATCTCTTTACATTTACATGTCCACACTAGCTATTACAAACTATATACTCTTCCTGTACCCTGCTGACTTCCCTCTGAATTCTGAACCTGCACAACTGGAGTTAGGGGAGAGGGATGAGCTACTATAGCGCAGTGAGTAGAACAGTAATAAAGAACAGGTGATAAAACATGCTCTCATGAAATGTATCACATCACAAGTAATCACACCATCTCAGTATGGACGGATCAACACTCCCTCTATCTGGGTCCAGCCCACAAAGGAGCTTTTCGGATTGCATCTCATCTGGGGTACCGAAGTACCATGTGCCTGGTCCCCTTAGGGCTGTTCCAGGTCTTTGTGCCTAGTCCCCGTAGGGCTGTTCCAGGTCTTTTCTTCGAGGGCTATTGAATCCATACTATGTCCATATAGGCATAGAAACAATGTACAAGGAGCAATGCCAAGTACAAGGATAAATGCAATGCAGCATATTCGTGTCCACTAATGCACTCACCCTATAGCATATTCATGATGCATGAAGCATGATAAAATATTCATTTCTCATATTCAAACATTAAGTTTCGTTCCACTCACCTCGGGTTGACTCTGAACTGACTCTGCAGGTTCTGAAACTGGACTCACTGCTGACCTCCCTGATTCCTCTGGTCCGTACCTACACAGGTGGACTCAAATGAGGGACCAAACTCACTCAAGAATATTTCTAAGAAACTCCCCAAAAAACCCTCTACAAACTCCCCAAACAATCACATAAAACATGCAAAAGAAAGCTGGACAGGGCACTTTCGGCGGCAGGTTCGGCGGCCGAAACCCCTCTCCAGAGACGAAACTCATGCAAGTTCGGCGGCCGAAACCCCTCTCCAGAGACGAAACTCATGCAAGTTCGGCGGCACCTTCGGCAGCCGAAAATCTCATCCAGAGACGAAACTGAACCTTCGGCGGCACTTTCGGCGGCCGAACCTTACCTCCAGAGACGAAAGTCCCAAGTTTCGGGGCCAAGCTTTGGCAGCCGAAACTGCCTCCACAAGGGGTTCGGCGGCCGAACCTTCCTTCGGCGGCCGAACCTGGTTTTGCCCGTTGGGCAGAACCCTGCTCTGTTTCATGCAAACCTTTTCCCCAAACTACTCAACATGCATAGCAACTACTCCCAACTAGCATATACACATCTATATGCACAAAGGGGTCTAAAACTAACCTAAAACCCCAAACAAACATAGCACATAACACTCAAACATGCTTGAACACCAAAGATCACCAAAAACCTCACCTAAACCTAAACATGCATCCTACCCACACAACCTTCATAAAACCTTCCAAAATCATCAAAGAAGCTCAGGATCTTCACTTACCTCTTAAGGAACTTGAGGATGAAGGATCCTAACGTGGAGATATGGAGAAATCCTCTCTCAAAGCTCCAAGCTTCAAAACTTGGTTCTTTTGCTCAAATCTTCAAAACAACAACAAAACTCTTAAAACCTTTGAAGGATGTGGTGAAAAACATGAAAATCATCAAAGTCAACGTGAGAAGGTTTTGGTTCACCTCTGGCTGCAAGTGGAGGAGAAATATCCTCCTTCTACCGACCTTTGGCCCTTAAATAGGTGGCTGGCCAGACCACCTTCGGCAGCCGAACGTGAATCCGAAACCATGCAATGTTCGGCGGCCGAAAGTGACCTTCGGCGGCTGAACCTTTGCATTTCTCCCTTATTGCTTTTCTTTCAAAACTCATTTCCTTAACACTTTAAACCATTCAAAACTCTTAAAACACACATGAAAACATATGTCTTACCCTTCTCGAGGGTTCCGACACTCGAGATTCCACCAGACGACAGGAATTCCGAGGCCAGACTCGAGCTGGGTATTACATTATCAATTTGCTGATTCGAGCTTACTGTAGATACCAATCACCTCACATTTGTTTTTTTATATATTGACTAATCATAATTAAACTCTGTTTCAATCTATCATATCCAAATAAAATATTCAAATTCATACCATAATATTTTGAATTTGAAGCTATTGAAGTTCAATATCAAAACTTCGTATATCCGTAAAACTACATATAATATGTCGCTTTATTTATTTTGTTATGCCCGTAACAAAAATATTGATTAAGTTAAATAATGTAAAAAATTAAAAAAATAAAGCATTAATTAATTTCAATAAGAATTGTTATATTTTTTTAGCTAAATTATTAACATTTTTTAAACATAATAAAATAATTTAAATTGAAATAAAAAATCTGAATAATAATATAACTAATATTTTTTTAATATTTTAAAATATTTTAATGAATAAATAATTAAATATAATTATAATATTAAATTTGAAAATATTAATTATTAACGTGGATATTCCCTTAGTTATTAATAAATTGAGACAATTTTCTTCTTCTTTTTGTTAATTTGTTATGAGTAATTTATATTTAATTATTATAATTTTTATTATTTCAGCTCCTTAATATATTATGATTTTAATTAAGCATGTAATTGGTCAGTTAATTCTAAATAATATATATATACAAATATATATTTAGCCATTCAAATTCTACAATTTAATACCAATTTTTTTCTATATAATAAAATAGAATGGCGTTAACTTCACTTACAAAATTAGCTAAAAAGTATAATTATGTAATTGGTCAGTTTAATTGCAAACTGAATAAAATAATTGAAAATCGAAACTTAAAAATATTAAGAACCTAACCAAACTAATAATCAAGGTATAACAAACCAAACCAAATTGGTAAATTTGTTTTGAGAATTTGCTACAAATCAAAATCAACAAAACTTTAATTTTATGTTTTGTTTTTAACTTTAGGAAAAAACCACAACAATCGACAAATTCATCTACATTAACACTTGAGCAAATATTAATATAAATAAGCTTTGATTTTCAAACAAATTCATTTAATTTTTTTCAGATAAACTTCAAGTTTTCAACAGCTTATATCAAAATAATAATTAATAATACTAATAACATAAAATTATCTAAATTTAAGAATAGATCAACTTGAAGAATATGCTAAAATATTGTCTACACTATCCTATAAAAAAAGATAAAAGTACATAAAAAGGGACAAATTTTCTTTACTCTTAAAACTCAGCAACTCTGACACTCTCTCTCTCCTCATCTTTTTCCTGTAACCTTTCTCTACAACCTTTGAAGAGATACTCCACCATAGAATTTATAGATCTAATTTAAGTGTATGAGAGTTCTCATTGGGAGAATCTCCGATAGATCTATGATTAAGGCTAACTAGAATTGGTAAAATATATATTATTATTTATTAAAAAAATTTGATTATTTATTTATTTAATTTTATAATTTTATATATTCAAATTATTTAATTTATCTATGAATGCTAAAATGAGTAACTAATATTATTTTGAAAAAAGTATTAAAAAATTTAAATTTATAAAATAAAAGAGATTTTTTAATTAAGTGATTTTAAAATAAAAATAAATTAATAAATTTTTTAAAAACTTAAATACCTCATAGTAATCTTATTGAACATTAAAATCTGCATCCCAAGCCTACTTGTGACATCGGTTCGCCATCCCCCGACAATAAACAGCACAACTGAAAACGGAAACGTTTTCTTTCGACCATAACCTCGTAGATATTTAAACATCCCGAAATTCCAAATTCATTTCCCTTCCGGGCTTAAAGAGGGAGAGCCGTGGCAATGAAGAAGTTCTCGATCTCAATACTCATAACAATCTCACTCCTCCCCTTTCTCTGTTCTTCGTTCTCACCGGAATCCCCAACCGATCGCCGGATTTTAGTCTTGCTTGATGACTTTTCTCTCAAATCCTCCCACTCCATTTTCTTCAACTCACTCAAGTCTCGGGGATTCGACCTCGATTTCAAGCTTGCCGATGATCCCAAGCTTGCGCTTCAGAGATATGGCCAGTACTTGTATGATGGCTTGGTTCTCTTCTCTCCTGCTGCTGAGAGTAAGTTCTTGGATTTCGATTTGTTTCTTTCTAGTTACGCTTACATGGATCGGCTTTTTTGATTTCTCAATTATTTTGGTCAGGATTTGGAGGTGCATTGGATTTAACGGCTGTGCTTGACTTCGTCGACTCGGGACATGACTTGGTTGTAGCCGCTGATGCTTCTGCATCTGATTTGATTAAGAGCATCGCCACAGAATGTGGAGTTGATTTTGATGAGGTCTGTTTAAATAATTTGTATATATTTATGGACATGCGTTATCCATAGGTATTATTTTCCCATTTCGAACTTTATTATTTGATAGAATTTACGCAATACCGCAGGATCCATCGGCTATGGTCATCGATCACAAAAACTATGCGGTCTCAGAGATCGAAGGTGATCATACGTTGATTGCTGCAGATGTTTTCATTCAATCTGATGCTATACTGGGAAAAACTGAAATTGAGGTTGGTTTTATTGTTCTGTTCATTTCTCATATTTCTTTTGAATTTAATGTTTAACCTCTGAACGTTTAACTTTATGTAATGAACAGGCCCCTGTACTTTTTAAAGGTGTTGCTCATTCTATAAATGCAGCCAATCGCCTGGTAGGGTCAAATATGACTTGGTTTTCTTCTTTGTTAATATGGCTAAAGTTAAAAAGTGTACACAGATTAAGGTTCTTGCTTGCTTTTCTGTGATGTATTTGTATAGGCCTTGAAAGTCCTTTCAGCTTCTTCTTCAGCATATTCAGCCAATCCTAGTTCCAAGTTATCAAGTCCTCCGTCACTCACTGGAGCTACCATCTCATTAGTTTCAGTAGTGCAGGTAAGTTGGATCTCATTATCAACCAACCTCCTCTCTTTCTTTCTCTCCCCTGCTGCCACCCCCCCCCCCCCCCCACACACACACACACAGACCTAAACACATGCTCCTGAGTTGACATGGGCGAGAGAACTGTTTTCATTTTATAATTTCTTATTTATAGTTATAATCTCATGTAAGGCTCTACTATCCATACTATGGTTGTGCCATTATGCATGTCTTTGTTGCTCTAGGACGAAGATGTTTATATCTGTCAATTAAGCAAGAAAACTAATGAGTAAGATTAATATGTGGTTCCAGTAAATCTGTCTACTGGATGTCATGATCATCTCTATCTGCTGGGTTGATACATAATGTTTTTCTGTTTATAGTTACACTGCTTAATTATTTG
The DNA here is from genome assembly GCF_001659605.2 of Manihot esculenta. Taxonomy (NCBI): domain Eukaryota; kingdom Viridiplantae; phylum Streptophyta; class Magnoliopsida; order Malpighiales; family Euphorbiaceae; genus Manihot; species Manihot esculenta. The sequence continues at coordinate 24,613,943 of NC_035172.2, read as the reverse complement.
GCTATTTGACAGTGGGATGCCTCAGTGTCAACTGTAAACTGTAAACTTTTTACCTGGCTTGAGCTTTGATGAAAATAAATTTTAAGAGTATGCTCCCTTCGTTAACAGTTTTTACGTGATGCAGGCCAGAAACAATGCTCGAATTATGATTACAGGCTCCATAGATATGTTTAGTAACCGGTATGTAATTTTTGTGATTGTTTCCTGCACTATTAATGTATCTCTAGTGAGTACTTATTCATTTGATGGAGTCTCCTTTCTATGTGATTCAGGTTTTTCAGATCAGGTGTGCAGAATGCTGAGAGCACAATAAAGTAAGTTAAGCTGTTGTATATTGACTTCTCTTTTCGTATGTATCATTGGGGGCTTCTAGGGTTTTTAAAACCATCACACTATTCTGATTCACATTTATACTTCTGTAGGATACAACTAACTCCACATATTAATCTAATATGTAATGTGATAGCTTAGGATGGGAACCTAATTTTTCATGCATTTCAAAGAGTACATGAAAGTTAATCTACCACATTTTGTTTAGTCACTTTTTTAACTGGCTAATCTAATAGATAATTGTCAAAGGCACAAGGCGCACAATACACTTGAGGCCTAGGCACCATGTGCAAATTGCAAGTGTGAGGTTCAATGATATGAGGATTCGAATACGTGTATAATGTTTTCATTTTGTTGTATTATTAATTGACTGCAAAAAATTGAAAATAACAACAATAATAACACATAAATAGTAATACTGCTAAGAAGATAGCTACTGGACTTGACCACCATAAAATATGAAGCATATTAGTTATGCATGGTAGACTAGAGTGCAAGGAAATTGCAAACTTAGAACATAACCTCAAGGGATCTTAGCTTTGCAAAAGATCCATGTGTATGCAAGAGTAAAAGAATAGCAACCACCACCAAGCATAGTGCAGTAGAGGACACACAGACACACACCAAATGCTTCACTTTCTTCATCCATCACCTTAAAATAGGTCCTCTTACCTGTAATTTCTAACAGGATAGCCCAAACCTAGAAGCACTTCTGTTTGCCCCTAAAGACAATCACTTTCAGTAGGAGGGGGAGGGGTAACTTCAACATGAGATCAAAACACCAAATCACATTGTGACATTCACCTTGTACAAGTTGATTAAATGTACTTATTTATTAACTTAAATAGAAGGATCTAGTGGTTAAACCCAAATCATTATGACAAGAAAAATCCAACAGTACAAGTGAAACTGACTAATAAAAGGTTAAAATAAAGAAAAATCCCTCATGGCCCTAAGGTGCACGCTAAGGAACCCCATAAAACCACTCGTAAGCTAGCTTGGGAGCACTAAGGGCATCTGACCTTGGGCTTGGTTGAAATCATAGTTGTTTATGCCCTAATTTGCTAGGCTGACCTAGGTTGCCAAAATGTGAGATCCAGTAACTCAACAAATGTTGCAGAAAAGAGGACAACAATTCAGGAGAAGAATAGTAATTAATAAAGGTAATATGATTGTTTATTTTAAATTATTGGAAATTATATTACTTTAATAATTCATGAGCAATAACAAAATATTTAAAAATATAATAATATATTATTATTTGAGGAAAGAAAATTTTTGACAAATCAAAAGTATAATTCACATACCACAAATGTGTAATAATTCAGGATGATGAAGGGAGGAGGAGAAGAACTTTAATATTTGATGAAGTATGATAATTATTTCTTAAATTATTTTAAATTATATTACATTATTTTAAAATTCATGATAATAATGATGTGTAATTCACATACCTTGAATGTGCAACAATAATGCTAATAATAATAATAATATAAGCCCACAACTTATATTATTAAATATTAGTTAAAAACCCATGATATTTTAAAATATTGTTGTGTTTTTAAATTAATTGATAAAATAATTTAATAGTATATTGAAGAAAAATAATAGAAATTTGACTTTCTTTTTTTACTTGTTTAATCTTGTAAAATTTATACATCATAACATTTGAAAAAAAGGAATTATTATTTGATTTAGTGTTTTTAGTAGGGGTGTACATTCAGTTGGTTTGGTTTCAAATCGAACCGAAATAAGAAAAAATTGATTTAACAAAAAATGCTAACTGGAACCGAATCGAAGTAAGAGACTAACCGAATCGAACTGAATTGATCGGTTCAGTTAAAAACCTTCGGTTTTGAGACAAAGATTCAAGAATTCGCAGTGTAACACAAACTAGCAAACTGCAAACCCCAAATTCCCAAATACTAGATGCAATCCACCTCAGATCTATCTAACCAATCCATTTACAAATCTCAATAAACAAATACCCATAAATGTATACATAATAAACACATAGGATTCAAATATCCAATAGAGGATTCAAAATATATAAAATATCCATAAAATTAAACAATGGAGCAGGATCGAACAGATAAAGATGGCGCAGAGGAAGGATCACATGGATGAAAATGTAGCAAATGGAGCAAACAAACCAGGCGTCGATTGATACGAGTAAGGAAATAATACGATGCTTCAAAGATTTAAAATGAAAAACTCCAAATCATGACAATTCAAGTTACTGTCGCTTAATTCAAGGTTTATGAGATGAGAACTATATTTGGGAAGCATGGGAGAATAAGGAAACAAGCCACATTCTCTTCAATACATGTGGATGCACAACACAATTTAGATCGCATAATGCATGTATGGCCAAATTGTATTTAGGCCAGTTTTATTATTTTGGTATTTTAGTATTTTGTGGGATTTGTTTCAAATTAATTTGGCCTATATTAGAAGCCAAATTCGTGCAGTCCATTTAGGAAAGAGATTTCTCCAAAATAATTTAGGAAAATGATCTTTAATGTAATCCAGGTTTTACTATTTGACTAGATACCCTTCCTATATTGTAATTACACCTTCCTACAATAGAATTAGGGTTTGAAGGCTATAAAAACACCTTTTAAGTGGCAGCCACAATAAGCCAATGAATAAAAATGATTTTATGAACAATATTTGGTTCTTCTCCATTATTTAGCAACTTATCAAGATTTAACATTGTGGCGTTTTAATATGGATCTCCTCCATGCTTAGTTAACTTATCAAGAATTTCTTGTGGCGTTCTCAAAACTAGATTTGCTTGATTATATATGTTTCTAATCACATTAGTTGGTTAGGAGTGCAGTAGAGCAACCTTTCGGAAGATATCTTTGCTTTGTTTTTTATCAAGTTGTGTGACGGGATTTTTATCACATATTGATCCTGGATTTCGCATCATCGATGAACAGTGGAGCGGCGAATCACCAAGGGAGTGGGCTCATGAAGCAATACCGACAACCAATAGATCGACAGATGTAGGGAATGTGAACCCATTACTTTTGTCAAAAAATATGAATCCATTGGAGCTAGAAGAAGAAGAAGAAGAAGAAGAAGAAGAAGAAGAAGTAGATAGGTGAGGAGTGAGAAACAGCAAGGAGGATGAAGAGTAGGGAAGGAAATGGGGAGAACGATGATGAAGAAGAAGGATTGAAGGAGGAATGACATTGGGATTGAGAGATGAGGTTGGAAGGGTGGCTGCCGTATACACTAGGTTAGAGACATTTGGGGAAGAAAAGTTTATATAGTTAGGTTTAAAAGGGCAAAACGGTGCAGTATTAAAAAAATTGGTTCGGTTCAGTTAATTCGGTTTTTCCATTGAATTAATCGAATTGAACCAAAAAATCAATTTTTTTAAAAAAATTAAAACTGAAACTGAACTGATCAATCGAAAAACCAAACCAAATGAAAATATTGGTTCGATTTGGTTCAGTTTTAACCGTTGAATGCTCGGCCCTAGTTTTTAGATTTGGGATTGTAAAATATAATGTAATTCACATACTACAAACCAAATTGATATGATTCATGTAACATGTTCTACATTGATGTCAACTAAGTTGCCGCTTGTGCAAACTATTTCTAGCTGAGTGGCGTAATTTGCATGTCTGCATGATGATCCAGGACATCCATTGTTCTAGGCAACTGTAGGTGAAATTGGAAATGAACGCACATGTTTGGCAGGTATGGTCCAACATCGTGCCAATGGCATCATGCATATACCTATGTAAGACATTTATGATACTGTTTCCCTTTCTGTTCCCTATTTTGGATGCATTTGTGGGTAAGCAATAAAACAAGCGTTCCAAACAGAACTAAAAGTCCATCAGCAGTAGAAGTTTATCTTTTCAGATTTAGAGATTTATCTCCATTTGAATTTATTAAGTAGTAGGTTAGATTTTTATCTTTATCTTATTAACTAGACAAGCGACCATGTCCAATTTAAACTCTTCTTGTATCTGATTAGTTATTTACATTGTAAGCCTTGCTATAAAAAGGAGTTATTACTAATGAATAAAACAATTCTTTCAAGATTTGGAGCTCTCTTTCAACGAGCTTTGAGGTACTCCAGGTCTCCAGCCCCCTCCATTGAGCTTTCATGCTCTTTCATCATAAGTTCTACTCGGAGAGAAGGGAATAGCAATAAAGGTCGTGACGCGATCCTTAGCTAGGGAACTTAACAGATTGGTATCAGAGCCACTTGTCATGGGAGACCAAAGAGAGGAGTTGTGATCAATGCTGCAGGAATCACAAGCTGTGAATGAAGCCAGATTCGCTCAAATGGAAGCCCAGTTCCTCAACTTGTCCAAACAACTGCAGGAGTTATTGGCAGTATCTAACACAAGCCGAGGCAAGGAGACAGCAACTAGCAGTAGTAGTCAGTCGACTTCAGCTAACAAACCTGACGGAGAAGGATTTGTAGGTACAAGGGCAGGGATGATTCCCAAATATACAAAGCTAGATTTCCCTCCATATAACGGAAATGATGATCCATTGATATGGTTACATAGCTTTAATCAATTTTTCTAAAACCAAAATACACTTGAAGAAGACAAGGTCAAGCTGGCAGCTTTCCACATGTTAGGGAAAGCTTATGGGTGTACAGGCTAGAACATAAAGAGCCAACTCTCTCTTGGAATGATTTCCAGGAGCTTTGCAACATGTGTTTCGTATCTTCCCTCTGAAACAATTTGTTATGGGAATTATTCAACTTAAAGCAGATTGGATTTGTGGAGAACTACCAATGACAATTTCAAAACTTGTTGGCCCGAGCAAAAACGGTGAGAATGGACCATCAAGTAGATTTATTTACTGCTGACATAATTGAAAGTATCTGCCCTGATGTGGAAATGTAGTGTCCACCAAACTTAGCCACAACCATGAATTGGACCCGAGCATTTGAGAGAAAACAACAACTGAGCAAAACAGGATCTTGCAAACCTCATTCTTGGGTCAGTCTGAAACCCCCAACCACAAACATAACGACATCTTCATCAATTAAGCAACTTTTGGTTCTTGGTAACTCCATACAACAGTCTAGCACAAGCAGTGTCATAACATCCTTCATCTTAAAGTTAAGTAGCGCAGAGATGGCAGATAGAAGGGCAAAGAGGCTTTGTTAATTGTGATAAAACATACTCCTTTGGGTGCCAATGCGAGAAGCTGTCTTGGATTGAGCTAGAACAGGATGCAGCAGGTGAGTCTCCAGAATTGATGACGGATGAGCCCACTATTTCCTTACATGCTATTTCTGGATTAAACAAAATTCACAAATGATGCAGGTAATAGCTGAGATTAAGGGCTGTCCAATTACAATATTGGTCGACTTGGGAAGCACGCATAATTTCATAAGTCAGGTTGCTGCCCAACGACTTAAGCTGTTGATTCAACCCCATGCTGGATTGCAGGTAGCAATAGACAAGAGAAAAGGTTCAAGTACAGGGCTGTGTGTTGAACAGTGGCAGGCCAAAGGTGAACAATTTCCTAATGAATTTTATTTATTACTGTTAGATGGTTTTGATGTAGTTCTTGGAGTATAGTGGCTTAAAACTTTAGGATGCATTGTCTGGGATTTTGAGGCTTTAACCATGGATTTTATTAGGGAAGGGAGGCGGGTTATATTACATGGCCGACAATAAGAACTCAAGCCACAGGTCCATTCTATAAGAGATGCAGCTACTCCTCTTTAGACTTAGTGTTGGCAGAATTTTCTGACTTGTTTCATGAGCCGGATGAGTTGTTGCCAATAAGATCGTGTGATCATTGGGTTTGTCTGTTCCCTGGATCCTCACCTGTAGTAGTTCAGCCATATCACTAACCACATTTGCAAAAAGATGAAATTGAAAAACAATGTGCATCCATATTTTAGCAAGGTATAATTCGTCCTTGCCGCTCTCCTTTCTCATCTCTAGTGTTACTTTTTAAAACACAAGATAGTTCGTGGAGATTTTGTATAGATTACAGGGAATTAAATGTTAGGACTATCAAAGATAAATTCCTAATCCCGTGGCGATGAATTGTACGGGGCTCAATATTTTAACAAATTGGATTTGCGCTCGGGATACCACAAAATTCGAATGGATACTGGAGATGTGGAAAAAACAACTTTTTGCACACATCATGACCGTTTTGAATTCTTAGTTATGCCGTTTGGCCTTTGTTACAGTCCCAGGTTATGAATAGTGTCACAGGTTTGCTTACAATAAAATCAGTGTCCAAGGCCGAAGCCGTTGGTTTTCCTTGATTGTTTCCTCGCCCAATTGTTGTTGTTGTGAGCTCAATAAAGGGAGTTTTGACCTTTTAAACTCATTGAGAGAGAGTTCAATTCTCAATTTAGATGAAATAAATCTGCTTGTTTTATTTCTAATTTTCCAGCAGGGAATAGTGTTACTTTTTAACACAATTCTATTAAGATAAGAGTCCTATGGAATAAGAAAACTAAGAGATAAGATAAAACAATCTAATCCTAAAATAAAGGATAAAACAATCTAATTCTAAAATAAATTAAATACTTTTTAACACAATTCTATTAAGATAAGAGTCCTAGGGAATAAGAAAACTGAGAGATAAGATAAAACAATCTAATCCTAAAATAAAGGATAAAGCAATCTAATTCTAAAATAAATTAAATACTTAGCAATCTAATCCTAAAATAAATCAAATACTAGAAAAGAGTCCATAACATCACTCCCCTCTGGATAAAGAGCTTGTCCTCAAGCAGCTCAAAGGTCCATTGAATTAAAATCTCTGGACTGCTTCTTTAGTGTGTGCTTTCACTTGGATCACGCCAATCGTCGACCTTTAACCAAAAGAGTATCTTACATTGATGATCCGCAGTATAACGTTCATCACAGTTGTAACGCAGCTCCTTCGCACGTCTATCCGCCATTTCGCCTTTAGTCAATCTCTTTACCATAGGGCCCTGAGTGCTAGTGGTGTGACTAACTATCAGAATATTATTGGTGCTTTGATTTTGCAGTAATGTGGATGATAAGGGTGCATATTGTTTATCCCTCACCTAAGTTGGTGAAAAATTTCCTACAGCTTTATTTTGTATCAAAGTCTATCTTTTCTCAAAGGTCCTTGCTAAGCTCATAGCCGTTGCTAGATTGGGTGGACTTTGAAGTTCCACATCCATTCTAATCAATTTAGTTAATCCAGCTATGAATAACTCCACCTATTGTGGACCTGGAAGAACTGCACACCTTTAAAAACTTCCAGGTCTAGTTTGAAAATCCATAATTGAGCCTATCCAATCATGTGGAATGCCGCAAGTCCCATTTTGTCGGCTTTTGCAGTTCTTTGATTGTGGAAAAATTGATCACAACGGTTCAGCCACTCCAATGCGTCTTCCATGCCATCATAGGTAGGAAAGTCCAACTTAGTGTAGTGCGGCACTATTGTAGTTCCAGGTCTAACATCAACCCGATCTTCAGTTCTCTAGAAAATTTGATTGTTGTTGTTGCTACTGCTTGTTCCCATTTCAAGATCTTGATTCTTCCTCTATTCAACCTATTGAGCTAAATTTAATTGCTTAGTTATGGTTTCAAGTAATCCTCGAATCTCTCTTTGTTCCTGAAATTGATGTTGGTAACTTTCTTTAGAGAGTTTGATATGGGATTCTAACTTTTGCTGTAGATTATTTTGACCTCCTACGATGCTAGGCTCTGATACTAATTTATTATGATCTTGGGTTATGGATTGCGTCATAGGTTTGCTTATAGTAAAATCAGTGTCCAAGGCCGAAACTGTTGGTTTTCCTTGATTGTTTCCTTGCCCAATTGTTGTTGTAAGCTCAATAAAGGGAATTCTGACCTTTGAAACTCGTTGAGAGAGAGTTCGGTTCTCAATTGAGATGAAATAAATCTGTTTGTTTTATTTTTGATTTTCAACAATATATATAAAGAATAGCGTTACTTTTTAATACAGTTCTATTAAGATAAGTCCTAAGGAATAAGAAAACTAAGAGATAAGATAAAGCAATTTAATCCTAAAATAAATTAAATACTTAGCAATATAATCGTAAAATAAATCAAATACTAGAAAAGAGTCCATAACAGTCTTACTAACGCGCCTTCTACTTTTAAAGGCACTTATGAACAATGTGTTTTCTCCTCTTTTGAGAAAGTTTGTTTTGACATTTTGATCCACAACAAATTATGGGATGAGCATATGAGATACATTCAAGAGGTTTTCACTTTCTTACGTTCGCATCATTTATTCCTAAAGCGCTCTAAATGCTCTTTTGGTGTCAAACAGGTGTCCTATTTAAGTCATGTCATAAGTGGCACAGGGGTGACAGCAATGTAAGCGAAATTTCAGCAATAATTGAATGGCCAGAACCACATTCCATTAAAGCCCTTCGCAGTTTCCTCAGCCTCGCAGGCTAGCATCGAAAGTTTATTGAAGTCTATGGTAATATAGCAAGTCCTCTCACAAAATTATTGAAGCAAAATAATTTTCAATGGTTTGTTGCAGCTAGAGAGGCATTTCAACAACTAAAAGCAGCACTCAGCAAACTCTCCGGTTCTTCAATTGCTAGATTTTGATTTTGAATTTGTGGTTGAATGCGATGCGTCAGAGGGAGGTATAGGGGCTGTTCTTCAACAGCATGGTCATCCAATTGCCTTTTTCAGTTAGAAATTGGCTGCAAGACACTTCAAACTAGCAGCGTATGATTGTGAGCTTATTGGGCTAGCTAAAGCAGTGTAGACACTTGGGATCAAGCATTACAAGAAAGAGATCTAGTGTTAGTTGAAATTCAAACTCGGCTTAAGCAAGCTCAAGTTTGCATGAAAGCAACATATGACAAAGGTTATTGGAGGTTCTATTTGACAAGGGTGCTTGGGTTTGGCTACGTCTCTATCCCTATAGACGTCTTTTTGTTACCAAACAACATCATCATAGTTGGCACCTAAATTTTTCGGTCCCTTTCAAATAACCGAACTGATTCCACCAGAGTCAGAAGTAGGAACTGCTTCCCCAGGACGCTGAGATCCTCTACCACTATTAAAACCTTCCTTGTTCTCACCTCCATTATTCTGTCTGCCACTGTCATTATGGCTAATAAGGGCACTAGCACTAGTGGTATGTGAAGGAACTGAAGAGGAAGATTTTGTACGCAACACCCTAGTGAAAACATCATGTAACAATATTTTAGAGTAAGAAAGAATTTGAGATTTAGCTGTCTCAAACTTTAGAGGGAGACCTGCAAGGAAGCTCATAATAGCAATTTGCTCTCGTTGAGCTTGTTGAGTTTTCACATTTGTGCTAAAAGGCATCAAGACATTAAGTTTCTCATACACTCTTTTGTGAGGTCAGAGTTTTATCCTGTTTCTCAGTTCGATACAACGCTTTATACACATTATAAAGGCAAGAAATATTCCCTTTGCCAGAGTATAAAAACTACAAATAATCCATTAATTCTTTAACAAATTCACAGTGATTAATAAAATTGATTAACTCGCTATAAATGAAATTTTGGATCTGCAAAAATAATCGAGCATCATCCCTCATCCAATCTTTCCTAGTGTCATTAATTGGAGGATCCTTGGTAAGATGATCATCCATTTTGATACTTCGTAAATAAATACGGATAGTCTTACTCCAATCTAAAAAATTAGATTTATTTAATTTGTGTTTCATGATTTTAGTCATCACAAGAATCACACTAGCTATGGCGTTTTTAATTTCATCTATGTGGACAGTCCATCCAAAGCAATGGCAACAGAAGACACAAGGAAAAGAAAAAAGGGACGTGAACGGTACCAAAATGCGATCCAAACTAAAACCCTCTACAAAACACCCAAACGGCAAACTGACCACAGAACTGAAGAGGGTACTTCGAGGCGACTCCAGCGATGGTGACTGGAGCAAAAATGAAAACGCTCGCCTCCACACGCCAACGAGTGGGACGGTGTCAGAAACTTGTTGCAGCACGTGAAGGCCACTTGTAGGTTGAACAATCATCGGCTCTTCAAGGCAGCGTCGCCAGCTCTCCAGTGTCCTTCCTGGGTGGGCAGTGAGAGACAAATGTCACCTTATATGGGTAACCTAAAAGAATAGCACAAATGGAGTCCTAAGTCTCCAAATAATACATAAGAAAAAAATTTAAATCTTTCGTATAGAGGCTCTGATACTATGTAGAAGAGTAATCTTTGTTGTGTATTACAATAGAGGTTACAATATATTTATATATGAGAAACCTAAACCTTATCTAGAAAGTGTAGAAAGATAATTTTGTTATTCTTTCACAATAGAGATTACAATTTATTTATACATGAGAGACGGTAACTAAACAGGAAGGAAAATCAAGCCTATGATTATACAATCCCTAAGATTAAGCAATTGACCCATCTATCAATATTTACTTCCTATATTAACATATTTACTTTCTATAACTTATAACACTCCCCCTCAAGTTGGATCATAAATGTTAATCATACCCAACTTGTTACATATATAATCAACTCGAGTCCCATTTAGAGCTTTAGTGAAAATATCTCCTAATTGTTCTCCAGTTCGGATATGTCCTGTTGATATTATCTTTTGTTGGACCTTTTTCACGAACAAAATGACAATCAATCTCGATGTGTTTAGTCCTTTCGTGAAATACTGGATTGGAGGCAATGTGGATAGCTGCTTGATTATCACACCACAACTTAGCAGGCATCGAATTTGTGAACCCAACTTCTTCCAACAGTTGACGTACCCACAAGATTTCACAAACGGCTTGTGCCATGGTTCGATATTCAGATTCAGCACTAGAACAGGAGACCACATTTTGCTTCTTACTTTTCCATGAGACCAAGTTACCTCCCACAAAAACACAATACCCACTAATTGACCTCCTATCAACTTTCGAGCCTGCCCAATCAGCATCACAAAAGCATTCAATATTTGAGTGCCCATGGTTACCATAGAATAGGCCTCTCCCTGGGGCCCCTTTAAGGTAATAAAGAATCTGTCCCAGAGCATCCCACTGGGCAATAGTAGGAGAGCATCACAAAAGCATTCAATATTTGAGTGTCCATGGTTACCATAGAATAGGCCTCGCCCTGGGGTCCCTTTAAGGTAACAAAGAATCTGTCCCAGAGCATCCCACTGGGCAACAGTAGGAGAAGACATAAACTGACTTACCACAATCACTGAATAAGCAATATCAGGACGAGTCACTGTCAAATAATTCAGCTTGCCAACTAATCTTTTATACCTTCCAGGATCTGCAAATGACTCACTGTCTTCTGTGGTAAGTTGAAGGTTAGGGGTCATTGGGGCACTACAAGGCTTAGCACTCAATTTTCCTGTTTCTGCCAACAAATTAAGAACATATTTTCTTTGAGATAAGAAGATGCCTTTCTTACACCGCATAACTTCGATTCCCAAGAAATATTTCAAGGAACCCAAATCCTTTATATGAAACTGTGTTTTAAGAAATTCTTTTAGGGATGTGATGCCAGCAATGTCACTTCCTATAATAACGATATCATCCACATATACTACAAGCAGAATTACTCCACTATCAGAATTTCTATAAAACACTGAGTGATCACACTTACTCATCTTCATTCCAAACTGTTGGATCACCTCACTAAACCTGCCAAACCATGCCCGAGGACTCTGTTTCAAGCCATAAAGCGATTTTCGAAGTCTACAAACCTTACCTGACTCCCCCTGAGCAACAAAACCAGGTGGTTGCTTAATATAAACCTCCTCCTGAAGATCACCATGAAGAAAAACATTTTTAATATCCAGTTGATGCAAAGGCCAATCATGAGTAGCCGCCAAGGAAATAAATAATCGGACAGATGCGAGCTTGGCAACTGGGGAGAATGTATTAGAATAGTCAACTCCATAAGTTTGTGCATAACTTTTGGCCACTAAACGGGCCTTGAGGCGAGCAATAGATCCATCAGGGTTTACTTTCACTGCAAACACCCATTTGCACCCAATAGCCCACTTTTCTGGGGGCAAGGACATCAACTCCCAAGTACTATTAGTGTCAAGGGCCATCATTTCCTCTTCCATTGCAGCACGCCAACCAGGATGGGACAAAGCCTCAATAACAGTTTTGGGAATTGAAATAGAATCTAAAGCAGTGACAAAACAACGAGAAGAGGAGGATAATTGATCATAAGAGACACAAGATGAAATAGGATAAGTGCAAGTACGTTTACCTTTGCGAAGAGCAATGGGCAAATCTAAATCAGACAATGAAGGTCCAGTGGGAGCAGAATCGGTCGACGAAGAAGCGGGTAGCGGAACGGAGTCAGAGTCCTCTAAGTGTCTGGAATAAACATGAAAGATGGGAGGGCGACTTGGCATATGAGCGAAAGGTGTAGGAGTAGTATGAGGAGACAGAGAGCGAACAGTGTATAACAAGAGGTCATCTTTCTCCTCCTGGGTGTTATAAACAGATGATGGCGGAAAAAACGGAGTGGACTCAAAGAATGTTACATCTGCAGACACAAGATATCGATTCAGATCAGGAGAAAAACAACGATACCCTTTCTGACGTCGAGAGTAGCCAAGGAAGACACATTTGAGTGATTTGGGATCCAATTTAGTAACCTGTGGACGAACATCACGAACAAAATAAGTACAACCAAAGATACGTGGCTCAATAGGAAACAAAGATTTAGTGGGAAACAAAATGTTATAAGGGATATCATCATGAAAGACGGAGGAAGGCATGCGGTTGATCAAAAAACAAGCAGTGGATACAACATCAGCCCAAAAACATTTAGGTACCTTCATTTGGAATAAGAGGGCTCTGGCTACTTTAAGAAGATGTCGATTTTTTCTTTCAGCAACTCCATTTTGTGAAGGAATGGCAACACGAGGACTGATGAAGAATCTCTTTTTGTAACAAATAAGATTGAAATTCCCCAGAGAGATACTCTTTAGCATTATCACTTTGCAATATACGGATGGAAGTATTGAATTGGGTTTGGATTTCAGCATAAAATGCACAAAAAATAGAAAATAATTCTGAACGACTCTTCATTAAAAATAACCAAGTAGTACGAGAGAAATCATCAACAAAAGTAACAAAATACTTAAAGTCAGACTTAGACACAACAGGACAAGGACCCCAAACATCTGAATGGACTAACTCAAAGGGAGACGAAGCCCGTTTATTGACTCGAGACAGTGTAGGTAAACGATGATGTTTGGCAAATTGACAAAACTTACAATCTAGAATAGACAAAGAATGAAACTGTGGATATAATTTCTTCAAAACCGAGAGAGAAGGATGCCCCAAACGACTATGAACATCAAAAGGTGTTAAACGCGGGGAGCATACCAGAGATCGAGGAGATCGAGGTAGTTGCTGATCCAAGACGTAAAGACCCTCTGACTCACTTCCTCTACCAATAATCTGCTTCGTCGAAAGATCCTGAAAAACACAGTGATCAGGAAAGAATGAGACACAACAATTCAATGCACGAGTGAGTTTACTCACGGAAAGCAAATTAAATGCGAACTTAGGGAGACATAACACAGAGGATACAGAAAGAGAAGGGGTTAAGTTGACATGACCAGAACCCATGACAGAAGATTTAGTGCCATCAGCAAGAGTAACATAAGAAGGCAATGTATGAGACTCAAGATTGGACAAAAGGGTAGAATTACCTGACATATGATCGGTAGCACCAAAATCAATAACCCATTTGGAGGATGAAGACACAATACATGCAGTAGAGTTACCTGACTCGGCAATTGCAATGATAGAGGAGGAATTAGAGGATTTTAGAGATGCCTGGTATTGGATGAATTGTGCATACTCATCTGCAGATATCAAAATTCCCTGATCGGAAGATCCATTCAATTTGTGTTCCGTGATTTTAGTCATCATAGGAATCACATCAGTTACGGTGGTGGTTTTAACTTCAGCCATAAGGACAACCAACCCAAAACGATAGCAACAAAAGAAACATAGAATTATAAAATAGTACCCGGCGTGAACAGTACCGATGAACAGTACCACGTGAACAGTACCCCGTGAACAGTGCCGATAAACAGTACTCGTGAACAGTGCCAATAAACAGTACCGAATATGAATAGTACCTAAAACACCTCCACCCAACACCCGAACGGCAAACCTCATATCTAATAAGGGGACGGTGTGGCGACTCTAACGACGGTGAGATCCAAATGTTACCCTTTATGGGTAACTCAAAATGAACAGAGTCCTAAGTCTCAAAAAAAAAAATTAAAACTTGACGAGAGAGAAAAAATTAAATCTCTACGAGAAAGGCTCTGATACCATGTAGAAAGATAATATTTGTTATTCTTTCACAATAGAGATTACAATCTATTTATACATGAGAGACGGTAACTAAACAGGAAGGAAAATCAAGTCTATGATTATACAATCCCTAAGATTAAGGAACTGACCCATCTATCAATATTTACTTCCTATATTAACATATTTACTTTTTATAACTTATAACAAGGAAAGGAAATCCTTTTATCAAGCCTATGATCATGCAATCCCTAAGATTAAGCAACTAACACATCTATCAATATTTACTTCTTATATCAACATATTTATTTTCTATAACAGAAAGGATTGGTGCAGTTGCCTATAAACTAGCATTACCGGCAGACAACATAATTCTTAATGTGTTCCACGTCTCCCTACTCAAACCATTTAAAGGAGATCTCCCAGATCACACTCCTCTCTTGCCTCCAACATTAGATGGTCGAATTGTTCTGACTCCGACTTGCATCATCAAATCTCGGCTAAATCATGGATCATGGGAAATCTTAGTTGCTTGGACTGGCTGTTCCTAAGAGTTAGCAGGATTCTGTTCAAATTAAAAAAGTCGATCAAGCTGAAGTAATTCAAAAATTCGGTTCGACTTTTTATTCAGTTTGGTTTTTAATTTCAAAAATTTTAGTTATTTTGATTCAGTTTGATTTTGGTTCGAAAAAAATTGAAAAAAGTGAATCGAACGAATTAGTAATAATAATATATTATTTTTGATAATATAGAGATATTAGACCATAATCAATGTTGAAATATTTTAATTAAATTTTAGAATATTAAAAATAAGGTGTAAAAAATAAAAAGTCCATTAAAAAGTCCAATCGATTAAACCGAATTGAATCAAACTGAATTAGACCGATTTGATTCGATTCTATATCCGTCCAAAATCAGTTCGGTTTGATTTTAAATTGAACTGACCGAATGCTCACCTTTAGTTGTTCCGACATTGATGCCACTTGGGGATCCTTTCTCATTTCCAAGACGCTTATCCCAACTTTCCGCTTGAGCACAAGCTTTTTCCCCCCGGACAGGAGTGATGTTATGGATGAGTTCATAGGCAAACACTACAACAAGCGTTTCAAACAAAACTAGAAGTCCATCAGTAGTAGAAGTGTATCTTTTCAGATTAAGAGATTTATCTCTATTTGAATTTATTAAGCAGTAGATTAGATTTCTCTTTATATTGTTAGGTAGATAAGTGACCATGTTCAATTTAAACTCTGCTTGTATCTGATTAGTTATTTGCATTGTAAGCCTTACTATAAAAAGGGGTTATTACTAATTAATAAAATAAGCAGAAACTATTTACCCAATTCTTCCAATATTTGGAGCTCTTTTTTAATGAGCCCTGAGGTACCCAAGCTCTCTCTATTGAGCTCTCATACTCTTTCATCATAGGTTTCACTCAGAGAGGAGGGAATCGCAATAAAGGCAAGGTTACAGCTGAAGGTAACTCTCCTACCCGCAGATCCGTGACACGATCCTTAACTGGGAAACTTAACATTCCCCCTTTGGTAAAAATATCACACAACAATATTGAGTTTGTTTTTTTAAATTTTTTTCTCAAGTCGCTAAGGGGTTTAGGACAGTGCGCCAGGTTTATATATATTTCATTCTCCTGATAGATGATTACTATGCACAAATTGTAAATAAATTCAATGGGTCAGGAACTGCCATCTGTGACATGCATCTGAACAAGGGCTTAACCAACGTGCTATATTTGAATTTACATTTCTTTTCTTTGTTAATTTTGTATTATGGAATCATTTTTTAAGCACATGGATTCCAATGCATGTGTTTTCATCCTGCCTTCCACTGTGTTCTTCTGAATAGCAAATATTATTTTTTCTATGATGTTTTAATAACAGATATGAGAAATCTGGTAATGAGCAGTTTGTGACTGAACTTACCAAATGGATCTTCCATGAAAGAGGTCATCTGAAGGTGAGACATATCTAAAAGTTATTCTGGATTATTATATTGTCTTAACAATGTATGACTGCATGTTTCCCAATGCAAAATAAGTAAATATTTTGTCAAGTCAGCTTTGGATTATTGATATTATGGCTACCTATGGCATAGAGCCCTAACTTTAACTTGATTATTTTTTCCTTGTCATATGATGCATAATTTAGCATTTAAGTTTTGTTCTTGATCTCCAGGCTGTTAATGTTAGGCATCACAAAGTTGGGGAAACTGATGAACCTGCAATGTATAGGATCAAAGATGATCTGGTAACACCTCCATTCAGTTTAATCTGTTTGAATTTACATTATTAGAAGTTATATTAGGAAAGAGTAATTACTCTGCCATAAAACTTTATTTGATTGCAGGAATTTTATATTGAGATATATGAATGGTCTGGAAAGAGCTGGGAACCATATGTCGCCAATGATGTTCAGGTTCAGTTCTACATGATGAGCCCTTATGTGTTGAAAACCCTATCAACCGACGATAAGGTACTTGTTTCCTTGGGCTCTTCTTATTTACTTTGCAACATTGTTTTTACAGCATCTCTAATCTTTTGTATACCTTTTCTCAGGGTCTGTATCATACAACATTCAAGGTGCCTGATGTGTATGGAGTTTTCCAGTTTAAGGTCGAGTATCAGAGGCTTGGATATGCGAGCTTGTCTCTTTCCAAACAGGTAAGCTCCTTTGGCAATACTAATGCTGTTTCTGCTTTAACATCTCAACTTAACAACTTGCCAATGTAATATTTTTAAGGGAGATTTACTATTTAGTCCCTAGTTATTGCTGTTATTAACAAGTAAGTCCCTCGGTTTTGAGAAACCTATTAAAATATCCTTATCTTTTTTCCTCTATCAACGAAATAGTCCTTTCATTAAATTCTATCTTTCTGCCGTTAAAAACATAGTAAAAGACCAAATTATCTTCTTTATTCTTTTTCTTCTTCTTTAAGGAGGAGGAAGAAGACTATTTCCTTGACGGAGAGAAAAAATAAGGATATTTTAATAAATTTTTAAAAATGCAGAGATTGACTCGTTAATAATGGCAATACCTAAGGACTAAATAAAAAGATTTATTAGGGGCAAAATTGAATTTTAAAAATTTTTTCTCATTCTTTATCTATTTTTAACAAAAAATGGAAAAGAGGACGGAAAGGCTATTTCGTTAATGGAGTAAAAAGATAAAAATGTTTTAATAGGTTTATGAAAATACAAGTACTGACTTTTTAATAATGACAATATTCAGATATTAAATAGTAAATTTTTCTATTTTTAAATCCGTTAGATGTTAATTTTTCCCCCTATAAGTTGGTTATATCACAGGCATAATGAGTAAAAGAAAAAAGTTGTGGATTTGCAATATCTTTCTAGTTTTGTCAATTTAGCCTAATTTTGAAAAGTGAGTTGCAATTTTGTCCAGGAGGTCAATGAAATAGAAACAAGAGTATATATTTTTCTTAAATGGTTTTTGTTAATATTTGTTTTTTACTTTCACCATCCTCCACACACCCCCTCTCTCTCCTGGTGAGCCCAATGCATCTGAACAATGGAGACATAGCTTCTCCAGCTGGAATTGGTTTGGCGCTAGAATCGGTAATCATTCTTTAAAATTACATCTGCATCAACTAGGGGTAACAAATTTTAGATTTCATTTAGGGACAGGGATAGCACCAGGATATTACTATTGTGGATTTTCTGATAGTGGCACATGCAATACTATGTGTTGTCTCCTAGGGGTGGGGGTTGCATGGTCTGGTTTTGGTGCAGTTTAGAATGATTTTCAGACCAAACTGTACAATACAATTTGTTTATATATATATATATATATGTATGTATATATTAAATCAAGCCAAAAGTGAATCATTTAGGTATACAAAAATTAAAAACCGAAACAAATCGAAATATTACAGTTTGATAATAGTGTTTGAATTTAATTTTATCTCAAAGTATTAAAGAGTCATTAACATTTATTATAATATTAATAATTCAACAATAATAAAAAAGGGCCATAAAAATCCTTTAAATATACTTTATGACATTAACACATAAAGCGGACATTAAAAGAAAAGCACATTCATATTTAAAAGTATAAAGATATAGAATTAATTTACCATCTATATAGGAGAAAGGGGTGTGTGCATTTGTATGTTCTGTTTACGGTTTGTTTTGATCTGTTAAAAATACATACCAAACCAACCATAACCATTTTTCCATTTGGGCAAACCAAAGTGAACTATTTAGAGAAACAAATCAAGCCAAGGTGTTAAAATCAGTTTGGTTCTATTCAGATTGGCAGTATAACCCAAATTTTGCACACCTCTTCTTAGGGGTGGTGGGAAGGAGCAAAAGGAAGTGGAGATGAACCGAGAAGTAAAAACAAAGATTGTCCAAAGACTTAGACCTTTTTTCTTCTATAGCAGATGAAGCGTTTGGCAGCTATCTGGTTCTGATGGGTGAGATCAAGGAGAGGATGATTATGGTGGATGAGATCTTGTCTCATTTATTTTAGTTTTGTACAATAGGGCTCAACAAGAAAGATAGGGGTGGGGTTGGGGAAAGAAAATAAACTTTAAAACAGAGCAATAAGATGCGTATTATTTCAGTTTTGACATTAAAAGGAAAAGGATAAAATTGGATATATGAGGGAAGGTTTGGAATTTTTTGGGTATTAGGCTTATATTGGATACCAAGTGGATATGGTCTGAACCCCATATGAAACGGAAAGCAGATTTTATAGTTGCAAAGTCGAGGGAATCAATATTTTCATCAACAAATAATAGTAAAAGTGCTAACATATGTGATTGTACTGTAGCTATTTTCAATTTGATACATTTTCCTCTTGGAGAAAACAATTGGAGATCTATAAAAGGGATATACAATTACAAACTACTGTAATAAAATAAGAAATAATTGGGCAATTTCAGTATATTTTTTCATTCTAGTAAGTGGGTATACATACAGATTATAAGGTTTTGTTAAGGCAACTCCTAATAATCCTCTATCAATCAATTAGCCTATAATTATGTACATATTATGTTCACACTCTAACACTCCCTCTCAAGTTGTATCATAGATATTTATTATGCCCAACTTGTTAGAAAGATATTCTATTCGAGGTCCATTTAAAGGTTTGGTGAGTAGATCACCTAGTTGCTCTCATGACTTCACATAACTGGTGGAGAATAAATTTTCTTGAATCTTCTCACGGATGAAATGATAATCAACTTCAATATGCTTAGTTCGTTCATGGTATACTGGATTGGATGCAATATGAAGAGTAGCCTAATTATCACACCAAAGTTTCGCGGGTGACGCAACATCCATACCAACTTCCTTCAGCAGATGATTTATTCACAAAATCTCACAAGTTGATTGAGCTGTGGCCCTGTATTCTCACTCGGCACTGGATCAGGATACTACATTTTGCTTCTTATTTTTCCAAGACACTAGGTTTCCTCCAACAAATACATAGTAGCCTGTAGTCAACCTTCTATCACTTTTGGATCCCGCCCAGTTCAAAACCTATTAAACCTGTATTCTCCCGCTCTAGAACAAACACCAGGAGTTCCTTTTAGATAACATAGAATTTGTTCTAGAGCAGCCTAATGTTTCACTGTAGGTGCGGACATGAACTGGCTTGCAATGCTTATTGCAAAAGCAATATTTGGTCGAGTCATCACTATAAGGTAGTTCATCTTTTCAACTAACCTTCTGTACCTCTTTGAATCATTGTAAGGGTCTTCGTCATCTTTTGTAAGACATATATTAGGAATTATTGGTGTGCTACATGGTTTAGCTCCCATCTTTCCAGTTTCTGCAAGTAAGTCAAGGACATACTTCCTTTGAGACAGGAAAATTTCCTTTTTACTCCTTAAGACTTCAACTCCTAAGAAATACTTAAGCTAATCTAAGTCTTTGGTATGAAAACTCACATGCAAGTAGTTTTTGAGAGGAGATCCCTGAACTATCATTTCCTAGAATGACAATATCATCGACGTATACAACAAGGAGAATAATACCAATATCTAAATTTCTATAGAAGACTGAATGATCACACTTGCTTTTTTCAACCCAAATTTTTGAACTTCACTGAACTTGCCAAATCATGCACGGGGACTCTGCTTCAAACCATACAAATATTTCTTCAAATGTCAGACTTTCCCATATTCTTCCTGAGCAACAAACCTTGGTAGTTGCTCCATATACACCTCCTTTTGAAAGTCACCATGTAAAAATGTATTCTTGATATCTAATTGGTGTAAAGACTAATGTTGAGAAGTAGCTTGGGAGATGAACAAGTGAACTGAGATCATTTTTGCCACAGGAGAAAGTGTCAGAATGGTCAATGCCATAGGTTTGGGCATAACCTTTAGCTACAAGATGGGCCTTAAGCCTCGCTATGGAGCCATCTGGATTGACTTTGATGGCAAAAGCCCATTTACAGCCCACAGCCTTCTTGCCAGAGGGTAAATCAATTAGTTCCCAAGTATGATTTTCATCTAGAGTCTTGATCTCCTCAAACATTGCATCACGCCATCCAGAATGAGTCAGGACCTCTTTAACTGTCTTAGGCAAAGAAATGGAATCTAGAAAGACAATTAAGGAGATAGAAGAAGTAGAGAGGTGATCATAAAACAGAAAGTTAGCAACAGAGTAGATAGGTTTACACTGTTGTTTACCTTTACGAAGACTAATGGGGAGGTCAAGGTCACTCAGTGGTGGATTTGATGGTGATACGGATCCAACAGGGCAAATTTCTAACAATGGTGTGGAGCAAACTTATGTCATTCAAATGGATCTAAAAGGAGTTCAAAATCATATTCATATGATCCATATATATTTGGGGCGTGCTTCAACTCATATGGGACAGATTTGGTGCAACACTTGCAATCATAGGCTTAGGGAGCCTAATCAAACCTATGGGCTAAAACTACAGAAATGGAAGCCTAAAGTGAAGATCAAGTAAGGCTTTTGTGAAGATTCAGCTTTGTTATGATGGGCTTGTTATATTTTTATTATTTAACACTTGTTTTATTTTAGCTTTGTTTGGGCTTGTATTCTGGCCATACTTTATCTTTTAAGTTTTAGAGTGTTGGGCCATGTTTTGGGCTTATGTTTTTATACTTATGTGTTATTTTAGTGTGTGATTGGGCTTGGGCCTTATGTGTTTAAGTCAGGTCAAAGAAGAGTGTCTTAGGGTTTTATTTGTTTTTCTCCTTACTATATAAGGATAAGAAACAATTGTAAGAGGCAGCTTTTAATCAAAATTTCAGAATTCTTTTCATGCCTTTGGCGTATATTGTTTTGAGTGAGAGTGAGGATTTGCTTTCATCAATTGCACCAGGAATCTTGGCTTACTTATCAACTATTCATTGTGGTGTTTGTCAGATTCTCATCTAAATCCTTCGATCATTGATGTTTCAGCTTCTCTAAGTGTGGGGTGCCATAGGAGGTAGGTTTATCAAATCTTTGAATTCCATATCTACTTGTGCGTGTGGGTTTGAGGCTTGTGCCATTGGGTTCCGCATCAGTTGGTATCAGAGCCAAAGTGAGGTAAATTCTGATTTATCTTAGGATCTAGGGTTTTTGAGTTTTCATTTTCTTCCTTGTTGTTTCCGGTGAAAGCTTGTGTATCCATGACTGCACCTTCTTGATTATTAATCATAAAAAAAAAAAATTCGAAATCCAAAAAAAAAAAATTCGCCTTTGCCTTATTTACCTTGATCTGGCCGAAATTGTGATATGCTTCCTTTTTCATTTATATTGCTTTACCTATCTCAATTAATTGCAGTAATTTATGAGAATCAATTTGAATTTTGAATTTTGAATTTAGTCGAATCCAGATTAGAAGATAAAAGAAATTCTGCCTATTTCCTAAAGTGCACATTTAGGGCAATTGCATCTAAATTGATTTGATGTCAAATCCTTCTTTTAATACCAGAATTTTCGTCCATGTTTCTGATCTGAGAGAAATTTACATTTTTCTTTTCTGATTCTATTTGTGGGGTTTTGATAATTTTCATTTTTGGGTAGATTTAAGTAGATCCATATTTAATTTGCGTTGAAGTGAATTAAATGCAATATTTTTTGTCCAGGTTCGTTTTTATTTGATTTCTAATTTTCTTTTTTGATTTAAGCTTGCTTTTGCTTCCTTTACATTGCTGGAGTATTGTTTGCTTGTGTCTATACTCTAGGTGATATTTTTCAAGTAGCACAAAACCTAGTTCATGTGTTACTTTCCAAATTGTCAGTGTCTTCTTTCTTTAGGATTTCTTCTTTGTTTCATTAAACGCACCTTGTGGTTAGTTGGTTGACCTTAGTTTTTGAAGTGCAATTGAAGAATCAGCAAAAGAATGGTAAGAGTGCAAACACTTGAGTACTTTCTTTTTTAACACAATATTTGCTAGTCCTTTTTATTTTTTATTGATTTAAGGTAGGATGAGTAAAGACAAGAATGTGGTGGATCGTACTGATGGAAGTGAATCGAATATGGGTAACGATTATAAGCTCTTTAAGAAGTCAGTCAGTGGTGAGTTACAAAGGCTCAATAAGACTCTTAAGAGGTTAACTGAAATTATGGAGAGTTTGAATGTCTCACAAGCTTCCACTTCTACAAGAATACCTCAAAAAACTCCTAATTGTAACGATGACTGTGATGATTCGGATGTGTTGGTTAATAATGTGTTGCTTGCTACACATTGTGAGATGCTTGTTGCTAGGCGTGCTCTGAATATGCAGGTTAAGGAAGAAAGCCTAGAACAACGGGAAAACATATTTCACACTAGGTGTTTGGTTAATGGAAAAGTGTGTACTCTCGTTATTGATGGAGGTAGTTGCACAAATGTGGCTAGTGTGTATATGGTGGAAAAATTAGGCTTGGCTTCTATTAAACACCCTAAGCCATATAGATTGCAATGGTTGAATGATTGTGGAGAGGTTAGGGTTACACGCCAAGTGGTTATACCATTTTCTATTGGTAGGTACAAGGATGAGATCTTATGTGATGTGGTACCTATGCAGGCAAGCCATATGTTGTTGGGTAGACCGTGGCAACATGATAAAAAGGTGCAACATGATGGGTTCAATAACAAGTACTCCTTCACTCATGAAGGACAGAAGGTTATACTCGCTCCTTTATCACCTCAAGAGGTATATGTTGATCAAATAAAGATGCTGGAGAGGGAGAGGGAGGCTTTGGCCTTGGTCACAAAGGGGAGTGAAAGCTTGAATTCTGCGGAAAAGATGAGAGAAAAGAGTGAGTTTGAGGGTAAAGAGACTGGGAAAGAATCAAGACTAGTTCAAGGAGGGAAGGTGGAGAAAGAAAAGGAGAAAGAAGAGGCTAAAGTTCCAATCTCAACTTCCATAGAGATTGAAATTGAAGAGGAAGTTGTAATGCATGAATCTAATGTAGTTGTTGTTGAGAATTCCATCAATGAACTTATAGAAGAGGTTGTGAATGATGAAGGACATGGGGAGCACGTGATTGATGAGGTGGAGGAGGTGAATGAGACTGTTTTGGAAGTTGTAGAGGAGAATGGGTCACATCCACAAGATCTTTCTATAACTAATATTTTTATGCCTAGTTCATTTGTTCTTGATGTGCAGGTTGTTGATGAAAACATTCATGACGAAAGTTTTATTCTATTTCCATCTATTCAAAAGGAGGTCTTTGAAGATACATGGGTTCCTAAAACTTCCCTTTTTGACATAAATATTAGCAAGATTCGAGGACGAATCTTTTCTAAAGGAGAGAATGATACGGATCCAATAGGGCAAATTTCTAACAATGGTGTGGAGCAAACTTATGTCATTCAAATGGATCTAAAAGGAGTTCAAAATCATATTCATATGATCCATATATATTTGGGGCGTGCTTCAACTCATATGGGACAGATTTGGTGCAACACTTGCAATCATAGGCTTAGGGAGCCTAATCAAACCTATGGGCTAAAACTACACAAATGGAAACCTAAAGTGAAGATCAAATAAGGCTTTTGTGAAGATTCAGCTTTGTTATGATGGGCTTGCTATATTTTTATTATTTAACACTTGTTTTATTTTAGCTTTGTTTGGGTTTGTATTCTGGCCATACTTTATCGTTTAAGTTTTAGAGTGTTAGGCCATGTTTTGAGCTTATGTTTTAATACTTATGTGTTATTTTAGTGTGTGATTGGGCTTGGGTCTTATGTGTTTAAGTCAGGTCCAAGAAGAGTGTCTTAGGGTTTTATTTGTTTTTCTCCTTACTATATAAGGATAAGAAACAATTGTAAGAGGCAGCTTTTAATCAAAATTTCAGAATTCTTCTCATACCTTTGGTGTGTATTGTTTTGAGTGAGAGTGAGGATTTGCTTTCATCAATTGCACCAGGAATCTTGGCTTACTTATCAACTATTCGTTGTGGTGTTTGTCAGATTCTCATCTAAATCCTTCGATCATTGGTGTTTCAGCTTCTCTAAGTGTGGGGTGCCATAGGAGGTAGGTTTATCAAATCTTTGGATTCCATATCTACTTGTGCGTGTGGGTTTGAGGCTTGTGCCATAGGGTTCCGCGTCAGATGGCGAAGAAGATTTTGATGCAAGACATGTATCATCAGGTACTGGTCTCCGAGAGTAAACTTGAACAACTGACAGTTTAATAGAATGCTGAGTATTAGGAGGAATATTACCATCAGATTGTACAGCAGAAGGCATACTCGAAGAGGTCCCACCATCAGATATGATTCTATAGATGAGCCACTCATCATTATCCTCTCAATCAGGAGAGGTAGGTGCAACAGGATAAAAAGGAACTTGCTTAGTAAAGACTGCATCTGTTGAGACCAGATACTTGTTGAGGTCTGGAGAGTAACACTGATACCCCTCCTGAAGGCGAAAATATTCCAAAAAAACACACTTCAAAGCTTTAGGATCAAGTTTAGTCACGTGAGGTCTGACATTCCGAACATAGCAAGTACTACCAAACAGTTGTGGTTTGAGAGGAAATAATAGCTTTTTAAGAAAAAGGACATTATAAGGAGTATTACTGTTTTAGTACTGTTCATGGGTAGTGTTATTCTGGTCCTTTGTTATTTTGATTGTTTTGGGTTGATTGTCCTGATGGCTGAAGTTAAAACCATCGTAATTGATGTGATTCCTGTGATAACTAAAATTACGGAATCCAAATTAAATGGATCTAATTTTTTAAATTGAAGTAAGACTATCCGTATTTATTTACGAAGTATTGCAATGGATGATCATCTTACCAAGGATCCTCTAACTGATGAAACTCGTAGAGATTGAACGAGGAATGATGCTCGTTTGTGTCTGCAGATTCGAAATTCTATTCATAGTGAGGTGATTAGTCTTATTAATCACTGTGAATTTGTTAAAGAATTAATGGAGTATTTGGAATTTCTGTATTCTGGCAAAGGGAATATTTCCAGTATCTATGAGGTGTGATAGGCGTTTTACCGAGCCAAGAAAAATTATAGAACTTTGACATTCTATTTTATGGATTTTAAAAGAGTTTATGAAGAACTTAATGTATTGATGCCCTTTAGTACAGATGTGAAAACTCAACAAGCTCAACGAGAGCAAATGACAGTTATGAGCTTTTTTGCAGGTCTCCCTGCAGAGTTTGAGACAGCTAAATCTCAAATTCTTTCCGATTTTGAAATATCATCGTTACATCATGTGTTCATTAGGGTATTGCCTACAGAATCTCCAATTCCTTCACACTCTACTAGTGCCCTTGTTAGCCGCAATGACAGTGGCAGACAGAATAATAGAGGTGGGCAAAGGGGAGGTTTTAATGGTGGTAAAAAATCTCAGCGTTATAGGAAAACAGGTTCTACTTCTGACTTAGGAGGAATCATTTGTTATTACTGCCGTGAATTTGGACATACTATCTGCAGATGAGTATGCACAATTCACCCAATACCAGGCATCTCTAAAATCCTCTAATTCCTCCTCTATCATTGCAATTGCCGAGTCATGTAACTCTATTGCATGTCTTGTGTCTTCATCCTCCAAATGGGTTATTGATTCTGGTGCTACCGATCATATGTCAGGTGATTCTACCCTTTTGTCCAATCTTAAGTCTCATGCATCGACTTCTTATGTTACTCTTGCTGATAGTACTAAATCTTTTGTCATGGGTTCTGGTCATGTCAACTTAACCCCTTCTCTTTTTGTATCCTTTGTGTTATATCTCCCTAAGTTCGCATTTAATTTGCTTTCTGTCAGGAAACTCACTCGTCCATTGAATTGTTCTCATTCTTTTCTGATCACTGTATTTTTCAGGATCTTTCGACGAAGCAGATTATTGGCAGAGGGCGTGAGTCAGAGGGTTTCTACATCTTGGATCAGCAACTACTTAGATCACTTGCATGTTCCACGCGTTTAACACATTTTGATGTTCATTGTCGTTTGGGGCATCCTTCTCTTTCGGCTTTGAAGAAGTTATATCTACAGTTTCATTCTTTGTCTGTTTTAGATTGTGAGTCTTGTCAATTTGCCAAACATCATCATTTGCCTTCAGCGTCTCGAGTCAATAAACGAGTTTCGTCCCCCTTTGAGTTAGTACATTCAAATGTTTGGGGTCCTTATCCTACCGTGTCTAAGTCTGGCTTTAAGTACTTTGTTACTTTTGTTGATGACTACTCTCGTACTACTTGGTTATTTTTAATGAAGAGTCGTTCAGAATTATTTTCTATCTTTTGTGCGTTTTATGCTGAAATTCAAATCCAATTCAATATTCCTATTCGTATATTGCAAAGTGATAATGTTAAAGAGTATCTCTATGGGGAATTTCAATCTTATTTGTTACAAAAAAGGGATTTTTCATCAGTCCTCTTGGGTTGACACTCCTTCACAACATGGAGTTGCCGAAAGAAAAAATCGACATCTTTTTGAAGTAGCCAGAGCCCTCTTATTCCAAATGAAAGTCCCTAAATGTTTTTAGGCTGATGCTGTATCCATTGCTTGTTTTTTGATTAATCGTATGCCTTCCTCCATCTTTCATGGTGATATCCCTTATAATATTTTATTTCCCACTAAATCTTTGGGTGTACTTGTTTTGATCGTGATGTTCGTCCACAAGTGACTAAATTGGATCTCAAATCACTCAAATGTGTCTTCTTTGGCTACTCTCAACGTCAGAAAGGGTATCGTTGTTTTTCTCCTAATCTAAATCGGTATCTTGTGTCTGCAGATGTAACATTTTTTAAGTCCACTCCATTTTTTCTACCATCATATGTTTATAACACCCAAGAGGAAGAACATGACCTTTTGTTATACACTGTTCGCTCTCTATCTCCTCAGACTACTCCTACACCTTTCGCTCATGTGCCAGGTCGCCTTCCCATCTTTCATGTGTATTCCAGACGCTTAGAGGACTCTGACTCCGCTCTGCTACCCGCTTCTTCATCGACAGATCCTGCTCCCACTGATCCTTCACTATCTGATTTGGATTTGCCCATTGGTCTTTGCAAAAGTAAACGTACTTGCACTTATCCTATTTCAGCTTGTATCTCTTATGATCAATTATCATCTTTTTCTCGTTGTTTTGCCACTGCTTTAGATTCTATTTCAGTTCCCAAAACTGTTATTGAGACTTTGTCCCATCCTGGTTGGCGTGCTGCAATGGAAGAGGAAATGATGGCCCTTGTCACTAACGGTACTTTGGAGTTGATGTCCTTGCCCCCAGGAAAGCGGGCTATTGGGTGCAAATGGGTGTTTGCAGTGAAAGTAAATCCTGATGGATCTGTTGCTCGCCTCAAGGCCCGTTTAGTAGCCAAAGGTTATGCACAAACTTATGGAGTTGACTATTCTGATACATTTTCTCAAGTTGCCAAGATCACATCTGTTCGATTGTTTATTTTCTTGGCAGCTACATATGATTGACCTTTGCATCAACTGGATATTAAAAATATTTTTCTTCATGGTGATCTTTAGGAGGAGGTCTATATTGAGCAACCACCTGGTTTTGTTGCTCAGGGGGAGTCAGGCAAGGTTTGTAGACTTCGAAAATCCCTTTATGGCTTGAAACAGAGTCTTCGGGCATGGTTTGACAGGTTTAGTGAGGTGGTCCAACATTTTGGAATGAAGATGAGTAAGTGTGATCACTCAGTGTTGTATAGAAATTTTGATAGTGGAGTAATTCTGCTTGTAGTATATGTGAATGATATCGTTATCACAAGAAGTGACATTGTTGGCATCACATCCCTAAAAGAATTTCTTAAAACAGAGTTTCATACAAAGTATTTGGTTTTATTGAAATATTTCTTGAAAATTGAAGTTATACGGTGCAAGAAAGGTATCTTCTTATCTCAAAGAAAATATGTTCTTGATTTGTTAGCAGAAATAGGAAAATTGGGTGCTAAACCTTGTAGTGCCCCAATGACCTCTAACCTTCAACTTACCATAAAAGACAGTAAGCCATTTGCAGATCCTGAAAGGTATAGAAGATTAGTTGGCAAACTGAATTATTTGACAGTGACTCGTCCTGATATTGCATATTCAGTGAGTATGGTAAGTCAGTTTATGTCATCTCCTACTGTTGTCTAGTGGGATGCTTTGGGACAGATTTTTTGTTACTTTAAAGGGGTCCTACTATGGTAACCATGGGCACTGAAATATTGAATGCTTTTTGATGCTGATTGGGTAGACTCGAAGGTTGATAGGAGGTCAAGTACTGGGTATTGTATTTTTGTGGGAGTTAACTTGGTCTCATGGAAAAGTAAGAAGCAAAATGTGGTTTTCCGTTCTAGTGCTGAATTTAAATATCGAGCCATGGCACAAGCCGTTTGTGAAATCTTGTGGGTATGTCAACTATTGGAAGAAGTTGGGTTCTCAAATTCGGTGCTTGCTAAGTTGTAGTGTGATAATCAAGCAGCTATCCACATTGCCTCCAATCCAGTTTTTCACGAGAGGACTAAACACATCGAGATCGATTGTCATTTTGTTTGTAAAAAGGTTCAGTAAAAGATAATATCAACAGGACATATCCGAACTGGAGAACAATTAGGAGATATCTTCACTAAAACTCTAAATGAAACTCGAGTTGAGTATATATATAACAAGTTGGGCATGATTGACATTTATGCTCCAACTTGAGGTGGAGTGTTATAGGTTATAGGAAGTAAATATGTTAATATAGGAAGTAAATATTGATAGATGGGTTAGTTGGTTAATCTTAGGGATTGTATAATCATAGGCTTGATTTTCCTTCCTGTTTAGATACCGTCTCTCATGTATAAATAGGTTGTAATCTCTATTGTGATATACAACAAAATATTATCTTTTTTCAATAAATATACTTAAAGTAGAAGTTTCACCAAGCTTTCTTGCCTTCACGGTATCAAGATATTCCTTGCAGTTTCTTCTCCAATGGGAGCTAAATAGCTCATTGAGGTGAAAGATCATAGTGCGAGCGTCCATGTTCTCATGTTGCTTTTGAAGTAGCTAACATCATACATGTAGTTTACACATCATCATCAATACAACGATCATACTTCTTAACATCATTACTAGTATTCTCATTAGGAATATTATGTATGTCTTGATCGAGAACATATAATCTATTTTCTCACTTGAAAATAATTCTCAAATTGTAATACCAATCCAACAAGTTTGGTTCAATTAATTTGTTAGCATCAAGTATGCTACGCAAAGATAAATTATTATTCATGGTGGAAAAAGATCTATAAATGCAGAAATAATAATTATTAATCACATGTATTTTTCCTAAGTATTAGATAAGGTCTTAAATTTTTAATTAGTCTCTCATTATTTTATTCAAATTAATAGCTCTATCTATTAATTCGAAAAATCCAGCGGTAAATCTCCTAGTAGGCTAGGATCCCATTTAATTTAAATAATTTTGGATTTGCCTAACAAATTATTATAAATTAAAATAGATAGTAACATAATATAATTTATTAATCACATCTCTATGTGACTTCTATGTCAGTTAGGTGATAACTCCTTATCTTTATTATATTTTATATGTTATGCCTAACTGTTATTCTAAATTTTCATGAGTTTGTCCATCCAAATCAAGTAATTTAGTTAAGTAGAATCATTATTCAGAAATATTAAATATTTCATACTATTAAACATATTCGGGTGAAATTAACTTTGGGTTTGCCCAACAAATTAATAAAAACTGGACTCTAATTTTATGCTATAACAATAGATGGTAAGCCATCATGGTCTTAATATGTACTTAAAATTTTAAGTAGGGATTTTAATCCTAAGATTTCTATTAAGGTCTTATGCATAGACATTGTTGTTGTATATCATATATCATATACATAAACATACCCCTAACATGTCATTCTAGTTGAATGATTATGGACATTTTAAAAATAATTTCCTTGAACTATAAAGGGAACTTAATGGTTTAAAAACATACGGTGCAACACATTTGATCTTTAGAAGTCAAGGGTTTCTCCAATACATCATGTCCAATACTCCTTGTAATTTTTCAACGTCTCATTTTCTTCTTGGGTTTACAAAAAATTCATATTTACAAATCCTAATTTCATAACAATTACATAACTGGAAAAAGAAATCTTGAGTTATATTCAAGGTAGTCAGATGAGAAAAAAATTTTACTAGTTAGAACAATAAGAAGGAAAAGAAAGACATGCAGGCTCTATTTGAAAATTACCAAAAATGAACCAATCATTCATTCAAACATATTGGATTTTTCGAAATTTGTCCATAACCATTCATCATACAAATAAATCACATTAAATGCATATAAATTAATCATTGATGTATTTTATATTTATTATCAGCTTTGTGTGCTAAAATTAAAAATTAAATAATTTAATATTTTAATTTTAGTGTCCATGAAAAATAATTTATAAATAAAACAATTTTATTCAGACCTTTAATCATGTTAGAAAATTAATTTTAATAGTAAATTATAAAATTAAATTTAATGTCATTAATTTTCAAAATTAGTTTAATGAATAAAATAATTTTATTCATGTTTCTAATCAAACTAGAAAATACACTAAATTAATTTTAATTACTGTTAAAATATTTGAATGGCCCAAATTAATAAAAATTATTTTAAATTAAATAGCCATTTAATTTATAGGCCGAAAATAATTTTTAAAATTTATTTTCTGCTCAAAAATATCACTTTGAAAATTTTCAAAATTTGCAGGGACCAAATCATAATTTGCCTTGCAAATTCATCTTCTTTCTTGGCTCACGGGAAGAATGCTTTCCCCAGTTAAAGCACCCGTGCGGCACTAGTAAACTCACCCCAATTTGAGAATACTAGTTAGCCTTCCCCTTAAGAATGCCAACTAAGGCAAAGAGATGTGCGTTGGGGAAGCTAAGTTAAAACCAAGCCAAAGAACTGGCAAACAATAAGCCAAAACACTGTTAAATATGTGGGAACAAAGGAAAACTATGTACAACTGTCTCTCAAAAACTCCTCACGAAGAATGCTTTACAAAGCTTTACAAGAGTTTTCACTATAGCTCTCAGCTTTATTGGTTTCTTCCAGATTTCACCAGCTTGTCTGCTCTCTCGGACACCACGTCTATTGCCACATTTAAGGCTCCTAGCATTTTGTCCTTAAGCTCCTCCACGTCCCCCTTGGACTCGAGCTCAGAAATGTGAAGGTCCATGACCTCACACTTCTCCCTTTATTCGGACATGGTGGCTTCCAACCTCGTCAACCTCTTATCCAATGTGGCCAGCATGTCGCGAGACTTTTTCCTACATCCCCTCCCTTCCCTTTGGGGTTGTGAATTGGTGGTGGTCTCCATACCACTACTGCCAGACATTGAAGACACTTGTACTATGAATAGCGTACTTTCATTTGCACGAACTCGCTGGCACGACCCTTCGGCAAGACAACGCTATCTTCCCAAAAAGCTTGCTTCAATCCTCACCAAAGACACCTCACTTTAGTGGAGACAATTTCCCTTCACCCAACAAAAGAGCGTCTTCACAAGGCGGCTCTGATACCAACTGTCATGGGCAAAATGCTTTCCCCAACCAAAGCACCTGTGCGATACTAGTAAACTCACTCCAATTGAAAATACCAGTCAGCGTGGCAAGACTTCTCAATCGGCTGAACTTCGTAGGCTATAACCTCGTAGGGGCCTGGTCAAGTGCCGCATGGGCGCAGTGAGTTAAAAGCGCCTATGACACTTGGAAGAAGCCCTAACCGCCGCACCTTAAGCAGCAGTCCAAGGGACCAGCTAGATAGATGATGCCCAGCTAGCTCCCTGCCGTCGGAAAAAGGTCGCTGACGGCAGCGCAACCATTGCGCATCCACCAGCTCCTACAATCTGATGCCGATGAGCTCAGAATCGCTAGTCCGTGCGAAGGAAAGCTTTGCCTTCTCCCTCGACAATCACACGTCAGCTGCATTCACCAAGGCCTCACCATCGACCACCAGATCGCGCAACAGTTGGGCGACTCCGGCCCACCGTGCGAGCACTGGCTAGCTCTACCATCAGCGGAATGCGAGGAGGAAAAACTGAGACACATTCAATTATGATCGACGAAAAGGACGTGTTCAACAATCGCCTCACAGCTGATGCGCACGTTTGACGTGCTGTGGCAACCAGGCGCTACCGGTTGAGCATGCGTCAGTGGTGTGACCCATCGCGTGCTCGCCTATGGCCGTTGCAGGTGAAGGTTAGGCAGCAGCTAGTCCTTGCCGATTCCTGGGTTCACGATGACTGTTCATCGTGAATCCATTTTTGCAGTTTTTTTATTTTAATTATGATAAAAAACAAAACCGTTTTAATTTTAGATCAAGAACAATTTCCACAAAATTAAATATGAGATTTTCAAAAAACACCAAATTCTATTAGCGCACAAAATTTAATCCAATTAACCTAATAATAAATACAATTCTCTATTATATTTTAATCGTTTAAACGGAGGCTCTGATACTACTGTTGGGTTTCAATTAGATTGAATGCAACGGAAGAAATAGAAAAATAAAATTTTTCACCAATATGGATCATGTTTAAACGAAGAAAGCAATAATATTTAAAGAGAAAATAAATATCTTTTATTTTTCTTGCAACAAAACACGATATCATTCGCCTTGGTTGGGTTGTAGCAAATTACAAACTGTCCAAGTGTCTGGTATTTAACGATATGGATACAGAACAACAATTGAAAAATCTTAGAACAGTTTTAAAGAATTGAGAAGGGGAGGTTTTGAGTGTTAGCTCTTTACCTTATCTACAAATTTTGGAGGCTCTAAAAAGAGTTTCTATTAGAGAGTGCACAGGTTCGTATAACATATCCTTTTAAACTAAAACCCTAGGATTTTAGTATAATAATATATATTTATTTATTTAACTAATTAAATAAATAAATTACAATTATGGTCCAGAAAATTAATAAACAAGCCATATTAATCTTAGAGAATTTTAATTAAGTTTCTACTTAATATTTAACTTCTAGTTTTATTTTCTCATGTAATGTGTGACCCATTAGCTTCCAAATATGTTGCAACAAATATAATTGACTAATTTGAAAATCAATAATATTATATAGCAACATGCCATGACTACCTAAATATTTGGAATGTCAAAAGTGGTTTGACTTAACCTTTCAGTGCATGGTTTATCAGTAAAATTAATATCCCTTCGTCGCAAATGTCCCGATTTAACATTTTGATGCATAGAACGTGTCTACAATGTTAAATCATATTAGTTCTCATTTATTAGCCATTGACCAATTAAATGAAATTTCAAATGTCATTTGCTAATTTCATTCAACCTTGCGCAAGGATTTCATGATCAATGCTAGTAAATAACAAGTGGAACATTCTCTAATTTAATTTAGAGTAATGAATCCTATCTCAATCACATAAACATTTTCATGCAGTTTTTAATATATCCAATTCATTCCCATTTGTTACTCATGAACCAAGCCACGTGTAAGATGAATTAAAATATAAAACTCCTTATATAAGATTATTTATTGATTTCAAGTTGTTATAAGTTATAAGAAGTAAATGTTAATATAAGAAGTAAATATTGATAGATAGATCAGTTACTTAATCTCAGGATTATATAATCATAGACTTGATTTTCCTTCATGTTTAGATATCGTCTCTCATGTATAAATAGGTTGTAATCTCTATTGTAAAATACAACAACAAAATATTATATTTCTACATGGTATCAGAGCCACCCTGGGTCAGACAAATTGTGCAAAGCTAATGGGTCTTCGAGGAAAGGGCTATCTGTGTGAGACGAGATGGAGCCGCCCAAGGTACTAGCGAACCACAATACCCGAGGGTTCGGTATTGGTTTAGCAATTGTATTCAATTCAGTTGCGACGAGGATCTCGCAAATTTAGCTGGGGAGAGTGTGACGTCCACATGCTAGCTTGTGAATTCCGTCTAACATTTGGAGACTCAGGGCTCCGTTCATTTTGTGTTACCCATAAAGAGTAACATTTGGAGATTTAGGACTCCGTTCATTTTGAGTTACCCATAAAGAGTAACATTTGGAGACTCAGGGCTCTGTTTACCTATAAAGGTAACATTTGGAGACTTAGGGCTCTGTTCATTTAGATTGCCCATAAAGGGTAACATTTAGAGACTTAGGACTCTGTTCATCGGGATTACCCATAAAGAGTAACATTTGGAGATTTAGAGTTCTGTTCATTTGGATTACCCATAAAGGGTAACATTGGGAGACATCGAGCACTGTTCATCAGGTATTGTTCACGGGAACTATTAACGATTACTGTTCATCATTAGTTACTATTGACGGGTTCTGTTCTTCTGATCCTTTGTTTATTTTGATTGTTTTCATTGGTTTTTCTTATGGCTGAAATTGATTATATATATAACAAGTTGGGCATGATTAACATTTATACTCCAACTTGAAGGGGAGTGTTATAGATTATAAGAAGTAAATATGTTAATATAAGAAGTAAATATTGATAGATATATCAGTTACTTAATCTTAGGATTGTATAATCATAAACTTGATTTTCCTTCCTGTTTAGATATCGTCTCTCATGTATAAATAGGTTGTAATCTCTATTGTAAAATACAACAACAAAATATTATATTTCTACACAAGTCAAAGAATCACTTATACAACCATCATTTTAGTAATTCATAGACACAGGTTATTTTCTATATGAATTTGGCGGGTCAGTTCAGTGCACTTATTTATAAAATAAGCACCTACATATTAATTCTAGATATCTCATATATCTCAACCTATAAGATTAGTTGCTTCTTCTAAAAGAAAAGAGTATAATAGGTACCAGTCTCAATAGGTCTAATCATTGTCTAATCATACCAGGAACATTTACAAACATTACTTAAATGCAATTGAAATCTCATAATTATTACTACATTATAATTTTCTTCGCTCAGTAATATAATCTCATGAATTTTATCTCTACTCGAAGTTTAATAACACTAAAAATAAATAACAGTCTTTATGTAGTGCATTTAAATACTTAAAATATAAGAAGAATAATATCAAATTATATCAACATATTGACTGTAGGGCATATTACTAACATGCGTAGGGAGTGGAATTTTGATGGAGATCATTGGTTTTGAGTAGCAGTGCTCTCCTCTCGTACCCAAAAAAAAAAAATAGGGGTGTTTTGGGTGGGGTGGGGGAGAGTTCAATTAACTTGATCACGAATTATGTGGGCTTTTTACAAAATTAGGGGTGGGGGAAAACTTATTTTCCATTTTGGGGTTGGGGAAAACTTATTTCCCATTTTGGTGTTCGCCCGCCACGTGGCGGGCAAAAAGTGAGTCTGGCGCTTCTTTGAGAAGCGCCAGACGCTGGCGCCTCTTTGAGAGGCGCCAGACTCACTCTTGGCGCCTCTCAAAAAGGCACCAGTGTGAAGTTCGGCCCCTGGCGCCTCTTTGAGAGGCGCCAGGCATGCTTGGCGCCTCTTTGAGAGGCGCCAAGCGTGGCTTATTTTTAAAATATATTATAATAAAATATTTAAAAAAATAATATATATTATTTTTTGAATATATTATAATTAGAAAATTAATATTATGGTATTTATATATACTTAAACTAATAATATACTTAAAGAAATAGAAAATATTAAAACTAATAATATAATACTTAAAGAAATAAGAAGTATTAATTAACAATTAAAATTTAATTATACATAAATTAATTCACAATATTCGCAAATATTTCTAATGATAACCATGTAAATGACCGCCGGTGCCACAATGTCGTGGTCTCCTCTCATTTGATCGTCTTGTGTTGTATCGACGCCCGTCAAATGATGGCTCCTGTTCAGCTTCTTGAGAATTTCCAACATCATCGTCAGCCATAGATATATTTAAATCAGGAGGTTGAGATCGAGGTCTTGAACTCTCCCCAATAACTGGATCCTGAGTTGGAAAGCCGAAATCCCCTGAATAAGGGGTTGAAGAAAATAACTCAGGAAAATCCGAAGAAATCAAGGTAAGTCGGCTTGAGGGATCATCCAGTGATTGTCGAGGGAATGCCGGAAAAACAGAGTCTGATGGAGTATGTGGTTGCGCAGGGGAGAAGAAGTCGAACGACGTGCTAGCCATGCCTTCCCCTCCAGTCTGATCGTAATTGGGAGGAGTTGGAGTAAATGACTGAAAAGGCATAGGAGAAGGCCCCGGTGTCCATCCTGTATACTGACTTTGAAAATTGTCTCCATAAGTGGGCATTTGTGAAGATTGGCCCAATTCTGTGTATGAGCCGTATGGATGGAATGCAACCGGTGATGGTATCTGCATTACACCAGGGTTTGGCGTAGGGCGTGGAATCTCCGTCTCCCTTGATGGCCTGGTAGTGTGGCGAGGATGTCGTGGAGGATTCCTGGAGGACGAGGGTGCGTCGTCGTCTACATCATGTGGAAGCGGTTGGGATGGTGGCGCCGGCTGTGGAGGCGGTATTTGGGAAATGCGATCGAACAAACGAAGTGCATGAAACATTGAATTGACCGCATTTCCAATCTTGTCTACTGTTGGATGATGAACTTGACTCGCCCATAAGCGGCAGTTCTCTAGACCATCCTCCTGTAAAATGTATTTGTTAATATATCTATCCCCTAAAGTTAAGTAATGTAAATATTTATATAATTAATACATAAATCACAAAGACACGCCCATTACCACAGCCCCGATTGATGCACCCCTTTGAGACACCCACCGACGTGCAATCATTCTGTACCATTCCATGTACTGTGAATGATAATGTAATGGCTGGGTCAGAGTATTGCTGGCAACAATCCGTCGGTGCCTTGATTCCCAGAGAGAAATCCAATGTTGGTTCTCAGTCATCCAGTTCGTAGTTGAAGAAGTTAATTTTATTGAATGCATATCAACTGTTTGACGGGGTTGTTGTGGAATGGGCTGAGAAAATCCAAACTGCCTCAGCACCCTGTCAGGTTGATGCCACTCCACAATATGAAAACATATCAGTGGGACAACCGATCTCCATATTTGTCTTCCCTGTAGACAATAATCTGGCATACCGTCCACCACAACATCAGAGTATGGCTCCCATATAAACTGTGTACATACGATAATATAAAAGGTTAGAATTGTGATATTAATTACTATTATGTAATTTAAAGGTATAGAGAGTTGACCTCTTCGGCTTCCATGCGATCAAGTTGGTACCGAAGTTGCACAAGCACATGCGTTGTAACATCAGTAATAGTTCTAGCATTACTCCACCTAAACAATTTATAGTTTGGAATTAGTAACCAGATGTTTTGGATAGTATAGTACAGAATTTATAACACATACCGACTGCCAATCGGTGTATCTGGAAGGGGATTAATCTGGGAGATGGTAGGGGCAATTGTTTTTATTCTGTCCCATGCCCAAATCTGTAAAATATGCAGTGGCCCGCCAATTTGCTGCACTCGTGGTGATGTTGCCCTGCAAAGCTCTTTATAAAGCCAAGCAAGACAGGCTGCACCCCAGCTATATTGACCACAGGTGTTGAAATTAGCGAGTAGTGGCAAAAACATTAGATTGACCCTATGAGCAGACAGATCAACAAATAGGGATCCACCTATTAGCCGTAGAATGAAAGCGCGAGCATGCCTCTGAATAGTAACATCATCAGCGTACTCTGGAATCTGGTCAAAATTATCTCTCAACCAGGTGAGTGCAAGAGTATTTCCTTTCATAACTTCACGATCCGGGACTAAACCAAGCAAATCTTCACATAGTAATTGCCATGACTGTCCCGTTGTCCCAGTAACAACATTGCCATCAACAGGCAATCCAGAAATCAGTCCCATATCTTGGAGTGTAACTGTACACTCTCCATGGGGTAACATGAAAGTATGCGTTTCTGGTCTCCATCTCTCAACCAAAGCAGTTACGAGGTGGTGATCTAAATGGAAGAACCCTAATCGAACAGCTCCGTAAAATCCACTAGCACGGAGATAAGGGATAAGCCTGTCATCAATATCATGACCGTGTAATACACTAGATGATCGTCGGCATGTGATAACACCGGCCCCTTGTGGATCATCCCACACGGCTTGGGACCTATGAGATGCTTGCAGATATAGCAATGAAGTATCACGTGGTCCTGGATTAATAAATAATCTACTGTCATTTGAGCTGTCCATTCCTGCAAAGGGTTATTACCACTGTCAATTCCTTATGTCAATAATTTTCATTGGTAGACATGAGTATAACATAACATAAGTAAAAGAATAATATGAGTTCACAATGCAATTAACCGTATGCACAATTTGATCATCTAATAACCATCTTTAACCTGTTGCTCAGAAAATGAATAACATACAATTGTCAAAATGTTAACAGCATTTAGGTAGACAATGTGGCAAATATTTTGTAAAATCACCACAATCATCGTCACTATAATCAGACAGGTAATTATTGTGTACGTTGAAATTGTTGGAACATGACAACTGACTATCGTCGTATACACTTGGAAATTCACTTCGTTCAGCATGATATTTATCTAGCCTCATCTCCATAACCCTAATTTCCTTAAGTAGTTGATCCTTGAATTTCTTAACTTCTTCACATGTGTTGCGAGCCATGTCTGCCGATGTAGCTTTTGGAATAGGCAAGTCATGGTAGCCACAATAAGCTTCCAATTCGCATCGAATCTCCCACAAACGATCCCAATCATGTTGACGAGTGATTGTCGCATTTCCAAAATCAGAAATTTTTTTGGAATGAAATCCGACAAATATATGGTTAGCAAAACCTTGTTCCAAACAAGCATTGATTGGTTGATTTGAAAAACATCGCTTGTGACCATACCAGAAACAATTGTTTGGATCAATATATTTGTCTATTAGAGTGTTATGACTACTATATTTCCTCTTTCCTCTGCTTGGTTGGCATGCTGATGACTCGCGTAAATCTTTCGAGGATGACATTGACTTGATGTAACATGCATAAAATGTCAACAGGATAACTATCAGAAACAAATAAGGAATCTCAAAAAATTTTAGCTCTTTTCATAAAATAGGCATGTGAAAATCATAAATGTTTGTTCACAGTACATGTCTTTTTATTATGTCCTGATTGGCCACATATAGAACAATGATTTTTTCCAGGAATACTAACTTTTGCACCCCTCCAATCCATTTCATTCTGAATTCTCGATGACTTCGGTCGCCCTTTTTTCCTTATTCGGTTCTTGTTTGGAATTAGTGGTAATTCGTAATCCGCAGGCCAATAGTCTGAATTACCTAATGGGTTGAACATGTCTCCGTAACATTTAATTGACCTTTCGAGAGTGTAGTAGCTATCAACGAATTGCTCATAATCCACAGACCTCGACATGCAGGCTGCTATGGCATGTGAACATGGGATACGCATCTCTTGAAATTTTCCACAAGTACAGGTACCTTCTATAAGCTTAACAACTTGTTTTTGGCCAGATTTTGAACTTCTAACTTCAACAACCAAATCATCACGATTGAATGTCGTAACACGATGACCATTTGCTGACTGTGCATTTTTTTGTATTATTTCACCAGTTGACTGGGTGAATCGATAACCATCTTGTTGCTGCCGAAGAAATTGACTCCTTCTTGTATCGAAGTAATGCGCACATTGATAAAATATTTTTTCGACCATTGCTGTAATAGGCAAAGCCCGAAAGCCTTTCAACATTCCATTGACAGACTCAATGGTGTTAGTCGTCATTGATCCATATCGCTTCCCATCATCGTGGGAACGAGTCCACTTCTCCAAAGGTATCTTCACAGCCCATTCAAAGGTCTCGAGATTGACTTCCTTAATTTTATTCATTGCGTCATAGAATTTTCTCTTTTGGTTATGATTGGCTGTTACGGTAAAAATATATCATTAAATATCAATACGTAGCATACAATAAAAAAATGAAATTTAAATTTAGAACCAGGATTGAAGTTTTACCAGCCTTTCGCAAACATTCTTTCATTGTTGCATTCTTGAATTTTGTGTTGTAATTGCTCAAAATGTGCCGTATGCAGTATCGATGGTGTCCACTTGGTGGTTGCCACCAATCTTGTTCCATAGATTTCTTAATTCCAATGTGACGATCAGAAATGACACATAAACCTTCGCGTTCTGTGACATAAGCTCTCAAACAAGACATGAACCATCCCCAATTATCTGAATCCTCCCTCTCGACAATAGCAAAAGCTAATGGAAATATCTGATTATTTCCATCAAGCCCTGTTGCACACAATATACACCCACTATATTTACCGTATAGGAATGTCCCGTCAACAAAAATTACTGGTCGACAATGCTTGAATCCTTCAATAGATTGACGATAAGCCCAAAACATACGATCAAATACACGAGAAGTACGATCCAAACGATCATTTATGTAATGGGGATCATCTTCAATTATGAAGATCGAACCAGGATTGAAGTGGCACACTGCATTCATGTACTTA
This sequence comes from Manihot esculenta, assembly GCF_001659605.2. Lineage (NCBI taxonomy): Eukaryota > Viridiplantae > Streptophyta > Magnoliopsida > Malpighiales > Euphorbiaceae > Manihot > Manihot esculenta. The sequence goes on along the minus strand of NC_035172.2, from coordinate 24,572,431 downwards.
CGAAGCCTTCCATACGATTCATCCCATCCGCCAAAAATTTTCCTAATTGCAAATTGTTTTGCCTTCCACGTTTTTGAATATGAAGGTTCATATCCAATTTTATCTCTAACTTCAGCCTGAAGTGTTTTTATTTTAATTTGTGGTTGTTCTTCTATCATAGGCATAATAAATTGACATAAAAATTTATTATCCAATTGAGGATGGTCTTTTTCAACCATTGCATTTGAACAAGTATGCGGCCCATTATACGATACAATTTTCCAAACCTCAGATCCCTCCTTCATTGAAGCACGCATATGCCATTTACAGTTGTGTTTTTTATTCTTGCATATAATACTATATGTTTTTCTCTTTGTCTCATAAGAACAAAATTGATGATGTCTACGCAAATGATATTCCTTAGCTGCTGCCATGACAGCATCTCTGTTTGGAAAAATCATCCCAACAGAAAACTCCATATTCGGACTCCAAAACATATCAGTCGGTGGCTTTGCATAAGGGTCCACACGCATTAATTCAAAATCTATTTCTGAAAATGGCGGTGGATGAACTAGTGGCAAAATAGGATTAGTATACTGAGCAATAACATTATCATCACCTGATAATAATTCGTCGTCCTCAATCCAACCACTTTCGTACTCGTTAATGTCAGAATCAGAAAATCTCTCTGAATCAACATATTCATCAACTTCATCCACAACTTCATTAACAACACTATCAACAGCATTAAAGTTTAAGTCTTCAGTACAAAACGGACTAATTGGACTGACTATAATTTCGTCTTGCTCATCAATATTCGAATGCAAAATACAGTGTGACCTCGTCTTCGGATCAGTATAAGAGGGACCAGCACAATCATCGTTCTCATTTCTATGAATATCTCTAACGACATCGACATAAAAGACTATGCTTTCAGACCCTAGACTACTGACGTAATCGAACATCATCTCTACATCGGCATCGTTCAGCAGCTTAACTAGTTCAAATTTGTAATCGTTATCATTAATAATTGGTTTTCTATATTCAATCTTGCATATAAATTCGTTGTGGTCTAACAAATTTGTAGAACGAACTATTTTCATAAAAAGATCCTCATAATTCAACCTTCGATTAATACGGAAAAAAATGTGCTGGCCACCAACATAGTCGTAACCTAATTCGGTTCTAATAACATTACCATCCCAGTGTACAATTCCATATGTCGGAAAACTCATTTTTGTCAAATCTATTATAGGCATTTCAAACAAAACAAAGATTAAGTAAGTATTTAATTAACATTGAAAAATAAGTACAATATATTTAAGTGCAATATAATTACTCATACCTGTTTGTTTTGAATAATTTGATCTTATAGCCTTACAATGAAAATTGAACCCCAAACTACAATATCAACAGTTAAATCAAGATTAATTTAAAAATTTTGAAATAATAATTAATTTTTTTTTAACTTACAATTCTAATAATTTTACTGCCATTAAATTTTGTTTTGAATAATAATTAAAATATATATATATATATTATTCATAGTTGTTAAGGTCAATTTTCTGAAAAAATAAGGATAATTTTATCCTAAATTTTCTAAAAAATTTAATATACGCATCATAAAAATATTATTTTTGAAATAATATTAAATATTTTTTACCACAGCAGATTTCTAAATAAACACAAATTTAAAAAAACTAATTTTTTTATTATTTATTTTACATTTTATTCTAAGACATATTTTAACTTTCATGTTTCTCTTTCCCATATAGAGATCTAAAATCTTATTTTATAATATACAAAAAAATTAAATAACCTAAAATTATTGCAGCAACCATAAAAAAAAATTAAATATGAAGATAAGTCTAATTTTTCCTAATCAATGGTTCTTATGTATTAATTAAACAAAATTAAAAGTAACATCAATTGAAATAAATATATTATGTAATAAAAATTAGTGCATACTAATAATTTTAGTATACTATACAAAGTATTAAATAAATATAACTAACCTTTATAAATTCTTTAAAATTGTAATGAGGGTTTTTGAGTAATGGAGGAGAGTAAATGTGAGGAGAGTTTGTGAGGAGAGTTTCTGATCTTACGTGAGATGAAGGAGGGCATATAAATGGAAACCTGGCGCCACTTATAGTGGCGCCAGGTTTCTCGGGAGCATCCTGGCGCCATTTAAAGTGGCGCCAGGATGCTGTGTATCAGTCCCGAGGCGTCCAGCCTCGGGACAGCATTCTGGCGCCACTTTAAGTGGCGCCAGCATGCTTGCTATCAGTCCCGAGGCGTCAAGACGCCTCGGGACAGCATTCTAGCGCCACTTATACTGGCGCCAGAATGCTTTATATCGGCCCCCCTCTTCATGGCAGAGAATCTCTGCCATGAAAAGAGAGAAGAGAAGTTGGGCGCCATTTTAAGTGGCGCCACAACTCTTCTATCTCATCATGCAGAGATTCTCTGCCATGAAGAGAAGTCTCTTCATGGCAGAGATTCTCTGCCATGAAGAGAATTCATGGCAGAGGCGTGATGCCATGAACAGTTCTTGGCGCCACTTAAAGTGGCGCCAGAAACTGTTCTTGGCATTACGGCAGGACGTTGGCCATGCATATTTGCATGGCCAACTTTTTTTTTTTTTTTTTTTTTTACGTTTTTACTTCTAAATTAATTAATAAACGACATGTTTACAAATTATAATTTTTTTTATTTATTGGTTATAATACTTCATATAAAAATTTTAAAATACTTGATATAAAAATTAATTCATTAATAAACGACATATTGATTATAATACTTCATGTAAAAATTTTAAAATGAATCAAAAAATTAATTATCATTAATTAATTATCAAAATTAATTTTTTTTTTCTCATTAATTATATAGTAATGTGCAATATACTATAATTTTTCAATGCATTTATAATTAATTACAATTAAATTAAATATATATTATTTGATTTTAAACCTTATTATTTAATATTAATTACTTTCAAATTATATTTTATACTTTTCATTATAAAGCCAGTTTTTAAGTTAGTATTAAACCAAATCGTAACAAAAAAATTTGAAATAAAAATATTAATATTAAATATATATAACACAACAAAATATACATTTTAAAATAAAAAAGATAATACAAATTTAAACTACTAACTCATTACATATATTTTCATTTTTCTATTTATTTTTACATTTTCCAAATTTGCGACCTTCGCTTGAACGTTTAGCGGATTTAAATATTCTTCCCCTTCTTTGTTCCAAGTAATCATACATATTCGCTTTATAACTGGTACGTTCACCTCCTCCTGAAATTAATAAGTCAGTCAATATCAAGTTAAAAATATACATTACATTAATTATTAAATTTAAATAAATACGTACCTCTTAATCTCCTATTCTCTCTTTTACAGAATTCTTTTTGCGAAATAGGAATACTATGTTGCAGACGTATCCAAGGTGCATAATCTAATTTTTCATAAATACGAAAATAATAATTAACTATATCAGAATAATTTTTAATTTCAGATTTTGACCAAATACAATTTAAAATTTTAAAATAACATAACGGAACTGTTTCGATCAAAACATTAATCATTTCTATATTCTGCATATTATAACCAGAGCAAATTATTTCCTGCAAATAATAATTAAGCCATAAAACATGTTGAAAAAAATTATTTTCAGAATCCATTCTTAATTTATATATTTCTCTCCACATTTTTTTGACTCTATTTTTAGCTAATTTACCTCGTAAAACTTTTGGAACAACATAAATATAAGCCATAAATTAATTAAAACAGAAAAAAAAGATAATAAAAAAGTGTGAAAATAAATTATCAGAAAATAAATAAGTAAAAGCAGAGGAAAAATATGAAAAAGGGGAGAAGGAAATCAGAGTCAAAGGGGAGGTAAATACGAAGGAGAGTAAAAGGAGAGAGGAAGCTGAAAATCAAAACCGTGATGGAGGGGGTGGTGGAGGGGGTATTTATGGGGTTGGGGAAGGGGGGGTTGGCGCCTCTTTAAGAGGCGCCAGGTATATGTCCCAAGGCGCCTCGGGAAGCGTCAGGCGAAACTTCCCGAGGCGCCAGATCAGGCTGGCGCTTCTTAAAGAAGCGCCAGCGTGACCTGAAGCGGCAGGCTTCGCTTCCCGAAGCGTCCAGCCACGCTGGCGCCTCTTTGAGAGGCGCCAAGACTCAGTCTGGCGCCTCTTTGAGAGGCGCCAAGAGTGAGTCTGGCGCCTCTCAAAGAGGCGCCAGCGTCTGGCGCTTCTCAAAGAAGCGCCAGACTCACTTTTTGCCCGCCACGTGGCGGGCGAACACCAAAATGGGAAATAAGTTTTCCCCAACCCCAAAATGGAAAATAAGTTTTCCCCCACCCCTAATTTTGTAAAAAGCCCGAATTATGTTCCTCCTATCTATGAATTGGTCAACAAATTTGGCATACAATTTTTATGAAAGTTATTGATCTATTCTTGTAAGCTGCTAATATGCGCACAACAAATAGTCCTACTTCATAACACGTTGAACGCCTCACAAGGCATCTCTCTTAATTGATGGTTGTGCAAATTGTGGATGGCAGATTCCAGTTCGGCCCTTCAGACACAATGAATATGAGAGATTTATAACAACTGCCTTTCCCTATTATGGAGCTTCTTTTGCTACGGTACTCTTTCATTCTCTCTCCGAACCTGCACTTACTGTTGTTTATGCCTGCGCTAATCATTTTGTCTTGTTGATTGCAGATGGCTGGCTTCTTTGTCTTCAGTTTTGTTTACTTGTACAGTAAGTGAAGTCCTACCATTAAGAGGATTGAATTATGTTGGGATGATTAATGTTTCTTTCAAGCCTTTAGGAGAGAAAAAATTGAGGGCTCCTTTTGCAAAATTTTCTTCACAAATTTATTACATGAAACAGAATTAGGGTATAACATTAATGTACTGAAGTATGTAGCATCAGTTTCAGCTCTCATTCTGCCTTGTCGCTGGTTAGTAGTATTAGGAGAGCTGGATTCCAGTTTAGTAGGGTCTATTTGAGGTCGGGTCCAATCAGTGGATTGCTGTGACAAGATTATATCTTCTAAATTTTTCGGAAATTTGTAAGTATGATTTAGTTTCTGGTATTGCCGGTTATTAACCAGTTTTTCCTTGTATTTTTTTTAAAAAAAGCTCCCTATATTTTCTCACCATTTACAATTTGGTCCTATTTATTTAGCTCATTTTTACGTTAACAAGAGATCAAAGGAAATAAAGTTTTAAAACCCAAAATTAACCTCTTTTTCCACATCTCGCTGTCTCTGTTGTTGACCCTCTTCCCGTCTCAACATAGTTCCTACTATTGAATTTCTCAACGTTATTGTATATAAAATTATAAATTTGTGTTTCTTGTGTTGTTGATATTCCATCTTCCGCAGAAGCTTTAAAGGAACACCATGTTTATATCCAAATACCGTTGCCTGTATTGTGCTTTTCCACAAGAAAAGCATTAAAGATGCAAATTTAATCAGTGCTCCTTTTATTTTTTCTGATAAAATAATAGCATCAAAATTATAAAAACATAACAAAAATTGCCTTGAAATAGTAGTCCTACATAAGTCCTTTCAAATTTTGAGGAAACAGATTCTACATGTAAACTTGAAAAGAATGCTTAATCATATGCTTGGTTGCCGAAAAATTTAAAAATAAAAAGGAAATAAAACTTGAAACCATATTTTTCAATCACACATTTCAAATTATTATTATTTTTCTTTTTCAGATCTTAACGAAAGAACTCTAAAATATCAAATATTTTAAACAGCACCAAATCAGAAAACCCATTTTCACAACTTGCAATACTGAAATTTCAAATATTGAAAGCAAGGAATTTCAATGGGGATCTCGATCAGCAACACAAGTCAAGCATGGTTTTTGGAGCTTTTCATCAGCGTGATTGAGAAGAGGAATAATCTGAAAGAGCTTTTGGATGATGGGTGGATTTATTTAAAACTGACAAAAAAATGTAAAGCTCCAAAATGGATTTATTTGATTTGTTAAATGTGGGAGTTTGTGGATGGGTACTAACTTAGAAGATAAGATAAAAGGCAATTAGTTTTTTCCCAGAGCACTAACAACAAAATTAATTTGGACTTTTTAATTGTAATAGACATTGTAAAATAGTAGAATCACATGGGGAGCCAAACTCATATGAGAATGAGTTTGATAAGTACCATATTTGAAATCGGGGAGATTTATAATTGGGCTAATCTAATGTAAGTTTAACCTCATATGCAAATGAATTTAATAAATATTATATTAAATAAATATATTGAAATTTAAATGTAAATAAATTAAAAATATGTATTAATAAATTCATGAATCTATATACAAGTATTTAATTTGATGCTCGTTAAATTTATCATTGCCTTACTCTTTACATTATACAACAAAGGAGCATCTAATTGCAGAAGAGGGATGAAGCCGACATTGTACCATGAAACATCCCTTCAATGAAGGGAATAAAGCCGAGGCATGTGATAGAGATTATGACGTATTCTCTTTGTCGCTTTGCAGCTTGAGCCTACAATTGGTTATTAATTTCTTAAAAAGAAAAGTTTTACATACACCTAATTAAGTTATTTATGACTATAAATTTTAAATAAGAAAGATTACAAGTTTATATATCGAAATATAAATATTCAACCCTAATTAATAAGAAATATTTTTACTAAAAATATGAGCTATAGTTTAACACAATTAATAATATGTTATTAATTTAAATTTACATATAAAATTTACTAAATTTTAATTAATTTATTAATTATATATAAATATTTAAATGCCTTTAAGAATTTTTCGGTCCTAAATAAAGGAACTGCTTGTAAGGAGGGTTTGTTAGAAGTCTAACCAAAGGTGTGTGCTACACATGCTGACGTGGACTTATTGCAAGTCTTGTCGATTTTGCGTGGAAAACATGATAGCTTTTAATTGATTTAGGTGTTGCAACGCCGACGCATTGGGTCTACAAGTTTGGTATGGATGTGATATTTGACGCATGAATCTAACATATTTATGAAGTTGATACAACATAATAATATTAGTAAATATTAATAAATTGGTAATATAGTGGTGTGAGAATTATATTCAGAGATACTAATAAAATTTTAAGAAATTAAATAATAAAAATCTAATTATATTAACTTATTAAAATATTTTTAAAAATATTTAAAGTATTTAGTGCTCATTGCAATTTTAATTTTTTTTTTTTGAAATGGGATTGCATTTTTAATTTTATCAGTAATTTTAGAGTGGTCAACTATATATATATATATATATATATATATATATATATATATATACACACATATATATGCCAATGAGAAACCTTCTCATATTAGCTCTTTCTGTATAATATTTTATTTTTCTAATTTTTACACATTTCTTAATTTTATCATATTTATTTTCATTTTAATTTGATCATTAAGTATTTTTAAAATCTTAAAAAATAATATAAATTTATTTGTATTAATTATAAATTAAAAAAAATTAAATTCATTGTTTATATATATATATATATATATATATATAGAAAACTTATAATTTGTAATGTAACAAAACAATCGCCTAAAATAAATTATAAGTTGTCATCATAAACAGAGTCACGTAACAAAAATTTAATAAATCGATACGCGGTACTACAAGTAAAAAGGCTCGGACACTGTAAAATCTGATTTTTCATCAAAACTCACACCCCTAAAGAGGTCGAGTATTCACATAAAGTTATCGTTAGTAAGCACAATCCAGCCGATCTCCATTACACTTATAATTACGAGATTCCTAACTAATTAGCCAATAGGATCTCTTATCAATTAGTCGGCACCAGCCGGATTTTAAAAAAATACTATAATTAACTTCATCTGCTTACAGTATAAAAACTAATGATTATAGAGACAAACGTATACATTCTTACATAACTATTATTGAGTTCTAAATAATTATTTACATTCGCTCTTTTTTTCAGTTTACTGACTTGAGTGTCAGAGTGGTTGCCATAGGCGTCATCCATCTCACATTCTCTTTCTTGCAGAGTAACTAACCGCGAATCATTTTCATTTCAGCCACATTATTTGGTTCCGCTTCTGGGAAGATTCATTGAATTCTCTTTGTTCATGTGGATTAAAACCGGTCTCTTATCCATTTTCTCTTAAAATGAAATCTTTTTTTTTCTTTCTCTCAAAATGGCCGGCAATTCATGAGCTGCTGCTAAAGTTATTACCAATGAGGGCGCTATCATTTTTCCGCTCCTGACAGTGGACAAAACACATCCTTTATGGTCAACAAAGCAGATCTCAACAATTTAAATAATGAGCAAATGTTTCAATACATCAAAAAGTTGCAGGCTACTCTTGAGCAATACAAAGTTGCTTAAAGTTTGGGAGGAGGCATCATTCATGACTCCCAAGGGAAGGGAGGTGTAATACCCGGCTAGAGTTCGGTATCGGAATTCTACTTTCCGGTGGAATCTCGGATGTCGAAATCCGCTAGAAGGGTAAGAGTTATGGTTTTGTAAAGGATTTTAGTAAGTTTGAATGTTTTAAGTACAAAAGGAAATGAGTTTTTGAAAGAAAAGAGCCAAGGAAGAAATGCACAGGTTCGGCCGCCGAAGGTGAAGTTCGGCCGCCGAACATGCATGGCATTCGGGATCACGTTAGGCCGCCGAAGGTGGTCTGGCCAGCCACCTATAAAAGGCCCTAGGTCAGTGAATGGATAAGATTTTCTTTCCATTCACAGACAGAGGTGAGACCATGATCTTCCTTGGGTGATTTTCATGTTTTCTTCAAATCTTGCAAAGTTTTGATGGGTTTTATGTTGTTTTGAAGCTTTTGAGCAAATCAACCAAAAGTTTTGAAGTTGGAGACTTTGAGGGAGAGTTTCTCCATATCTCCACGTTGGGATCGTTTATCTTCTTGTTTGTAAGAGGTAAGTGAAGATCCTGAACTTCTTTTCATGTTTTATGAAGGTTTGATGAAGTTTTTGGGTAGAGATGCATGTGTAGGGTAAGTTGAGTTTTTGGTTGATTTGTGGTCAAAGCATGCTTATGTGTTTAGTTGTGTTGTTTGTTGGGGTTTTAAGGTAGTTTTGGACCCCTTTGTGCCTATACTTGTGTATATGCAGGTTGTGGAATTGTGGTTTGCATGTTTGTGTGGCGTTTGGGTATGTTTGCATGAAGCAGAACAAGTTTCTGCCTTACTAGAGAATCCAGTTTCGGCCGCCGAAAGAAGGTTCGGCTGCCGAAAGAAGGTTCGGCCGCCGAACATGCTAAGGAGGTGGTTTCGGCTGCCTAAGCTTGCCCAAGCTTGCCCTCGAAAGTTTGGACTTTCGGCTCTGGAGGAGGGTTTTGGCCACCGAAGGTGCCGCCGAAGGTTAGGGACTTTCGTCTCTGGAGAGGACTTTCGGCAGCCGAAGTGCCGCCGAAAGTGCTTGAGGTTCGGCTCTGGAAGGGACTTTCGGCCGCCGAAAGTGCCTTGTCCAGCCTTCTTTTACATGTTTTTCTTGATTCTTTTAGGATGTTTTAGGGGGGTTTTGAGGAGTATTTTAGAGTTGTTCTTGAGTTAGTTTGGTCCCTCATTTGAGTCCACCTGTGTAGGAACGGACCAGAGGAACCGAAGAGAGCAGCAGTGAGCACTGCTTCAGAGTATTCAGAGTTAGCTCAGAGTCAGCCAGAGGTGAGTGGAACTAAACTTCATTTTTTAAATTGAGAAATTAAATGCTTTTAGCATGTTCCATGCATCATGATATGTAATAGGTTGAGTGCACTAGAATACACTAATGTGACGCATTACATTATTCTATGCTTGTACGGATTGGACATAGTTTTGGATTCACTAACCCTTCGAGTAAAGTCCTGAGGAGCCCTGAGAGGGCCGGGCACAGAGCACCATAGGGTGCATAGAGAAGTCCTGAGTAGCTCCTTCGCGGGCCGGGCATAGAATGGAGGGAATTTTGAATCTGTCCGTCTGAGATGGGTGATTTACTTGTGATGTGATGCATTCCATGTGAGCATGTTTATTCACATGTTTTATCTGTTCTACTCACTAGGCTAGTATAGCTCATCCCTCTCCTTTAACCCCAGTCTTGCAGGATCAGAGTCAAAGGGAAGTCAGCAGGGTACAGGAAGAGTAAAGAATATTGTAATAGAGTGTGGACATGTAATATTGTAAAGAAATGGTTTAGTATTGTATAGTGTAGAGTATTGTGCTTGACCCATGTTGTAAATCCTTTTTATATACATGGTCTATTTATGTGCTGTGAATGTTTTTATCAGTATGTGAAAAACCAGGCTTAACAGAGTATGAGTTGAACCCGTCTAGAGCAAGCTCTAGTAAGGGGTTTTATAGTACAGAGATAGTGCATGCACAAGTTGAGCCTTGGTTCAGAGCATCAGTTTTATGTTTGTACAGAAAATTTTGATCATGTATGGGATTTTACAGGTACACAGACAGTATAGCAGGCTTGCTACGGGTCCTGGCGATCTTAAGTCGACCTGGATCCTAGCGCCGGTAGCAGTCCGGATTCCGGGTCGTTACAGATTGGTATCAGAGCCCTAGGTTCATATGGTCGGACCTAGATAGAGAGTGTCGGGCTCATAGAGGTATAGTAGGTCAAGCACAATAGGAAAGCATGTCCACTAGGATAGGATGTTGAGTCCTGTCTATTTGCTGAGGTGTAATGCCATGAGTTAGGCATGTGCATTGTTGTTATGTGAGGTTTATATGCTGATGTGTGCTGTTATGTTGTTTTCCAGAAAGTTAAGATGAGAGGAACTCGTCGATCTGCACAATTGACTGAAGTCCCACCAGTGAATGAGGGTTCAGATGCTTGTCCTCCTGCGTTGCCAAGGGCAAGGTCTCAGAGGTCTAGCAGGGAGGATACGTCAAGGGACCCTAGAAGGTCTATTGACGAGAGCAGAAGAGGAGCGGATAGAGGAGGGAGCTCAGAGGAAGTGAGGGAGGCTATGGATGTGGATCAGCAAGGAGAGGAAAGCATGGGTATAGGCAGGTCGGAAGAGGGTATGGAAGAATCTCAGGGAGGCGCTCAGGCCTCGGGATTTGGTTATCCACCCCATTATCCACCCTTTCCACAGGGCCCAGGGTATCTGATAGGGGGTACGTCGGATTACTCTAGTTTTTCCCATATCCTACCTACATGCCTTACATGCCTTATACTCCTTTTTACCCACCATATCCCATGTATCCACCCACACCTTTCCATCCCAGTTCAGCATACCCAGAGTTAAGCTCAGCACCTTCTGCACCACCAGAACCAGAACCAGTAGCCCCAGTTGTCCAAGCACCGCAACCTAGCTCAGCTGAGGGAAGCAAAGTGAAAATGACAGAGTACCTGAAGTTGGATGCTCCTAAATTCAATCCGGGAGATGATCCATTTGAGTACCTCAGAACGGTTAAGATGATAATCGATGAGTTAGGAGCTGATGATAGCAGAGCCATTGAGATGGCAGGGTTCACATTGAAATGTAAGAAGGCTCGAGAGTGGTTCAAGAATTATGTGGACCCCAGGTTGGACAGTATGTCATGGGGAGAGTTCGCCAATGAGTTTGCAGGGTGGGCTTTTCCTGACAGTTCCAGGGAGATGAAAGTTATAGAATTTGAGCAGTTGAGGCAGACCGAGGAGATGAGTGTAGATGAATACACAGATAAGTTCCTGGATCTGCTTCAGTATGTGGGTCAGGCTTATGACATTGACCAGAAGAAGGCAAGGAGATATACTATGAGACTTCATCCCAGGTATTTCTCCTTGATTCTTCCAGCAGAGAAAGAGAGTTTCCACTCTATAGTGGATGCCGTCAGGAAAATGGAGGCGAGTGCCATTATTCAGGGAACAGTGAAACAGCAAGTGGCACAGTCTTTGGGTTCTAAGACCCCCAGTGCAGCAGCTTCTGGCAGCAAGAAAGGAGAAAAGTTTAAAGCGAGGAAGGGCAAGTTCTGGAACAAGATCAAGTCTAGTCTGGGAATGGGTAGTGGCTCAAGCTCTGGCACAGGTAGTACAGTCTGCATGAGATGTGGGAGACCGCACAGAGGAGTTTGTCAGTTGGGATCTTCAGCCTGTTATAAGTGTGGACAGGAGGGACATTTTTCACGGAAATGTCCTCAGGCGACCTTTATGGCACCATCCCAGCAGATGAGCTCAGGCAGTGTAGCACAGCCAGCAGCTCCAGTCATGCCTCATAATAGTGGCAGAGGGAGAGGGTCAGCCTCTTCTTCAGCAGCAGGTTCCCGAGGTGAAGGACCAGTAGCCCCAGCACGGATCTTCACTGTGACATAAGAGGAGGCAAACACGTCGAACACAGTGGTGTCAGGTAATCTCATCATTGGGTGTTCTAATGTGTATGCTTTGATGGACCCCGGTGCTTCTCACTCTTTTATTGCTTCGAGAGCCGTGGAGAGATTGGGTCTGATGATTTCTGCGTTAGAGTGTCCTCTCTGGGTCAATGGACCCAAATGTGACCCATCAATGGCAGTGTCAGTCTGTCGCTTCAGTCCAGTGTTCATAGAGGGTAGATGCCTTCCAGCTGACCTAGTGGTTCTAGATTTGACGGATTTTGATGCCATTCTAGGGATGGATTGGCTATCTACATATGGTGCTACCTTAGACTGCAAAGACAAGGTAGTTAGTCTCAGAGACCAGGATGGGTCAGAGTGTGTCTTCAGAGGAGACAGGAGGGGGACACCGAGAGGTTTGATCTCAGCCCTTCAGGCTCGTCGTTTGCTTAGGAGGGGTTGTCAGGGGTTTCTAGCTCATGTGAGAGAGCTAGATAGACAGGTTAGGGAACCAGCCTCAGTTCCAGTAGTTCGAGACTTTCCAGACGTCTTCCCAGATGAGCTTCCAGGACTACCACCTAATAGGGAGATAGAGTTTGCAATAGAATTGCTGCCTGGTACCAGACCTATCTCTATTCCTCCCTATAGGATGGCGCCAGCAGAGTTAAAAGAGCTAAAAGAGTAGTTGCAGGACTTGGTAGATAAGGGTTTCATCCGCCATAGTACCTCACCTTGGGGTGCTCCAGTGCTATTTGTCAGAAAGAAGGATGGATCCCTCAGACTTTGTATCGACTATAGGCAGTTGAACAAGGTCACTACCAAGAATAAGTATCCCCTGCCTAGGATCGACGATCTATTTGACCAGCTAGCTAGAGTAGGTTGTTTCTCTAAAATAGATCTGAGGTCCGGGTATCATCAGTTGAGAGTCAGAGAAGCAGATGTGCCAAAGACAGCTTTTAGGACCAGATATGGGCATTATGAGTTCTTAGTAATGTCGTTCGGGTTAACTAACGCCCCTGCAGCATTCATGGATCTCATGAACAGAGTTTTCAGTGAGTATCTGGATCACTTTGTTATTGTCTTCATCGATGATATCTTAGTGTACTCCAGAGATGCAGAGGAGCATGCCCAGCATCTGAGGACAGTTCTGCAGACTCTGAGAGAGCATGGTTTATATGCCAAGTTCTCTAAGAGTGAGTTTTGGTTGAGGAGCATTTCATTCTTGGGGCATGTTGTATCAGCAGAAGGTATTGAGGTAGACCCCAAGAAGATAGAAGCTGTAGCTAACTGGCCTAGACCCACATCAGTGACTGAGATTAAAAGCTTTTTGGGTTTGGCAGGTTACTATAGGAGGTTCGTTCAGGACTTCTCAAAGATAGCTGCTCCTATGACCAAACTGACTTAGAAGAATTAGAGGTTCGTGTGGTCGGACCAATGTGAAGAGAGCTTTGAGGAGCTAAAGAGAAGATTAACATCAGCACCAGTGTTAGCTCTGCCTGTCAGTAATGAGGACTTCACAGTGTTCTGTGATGCGTCCAGAGTGGGACTGGGTTGTGTTTTGATGCAGAATGACAGGGTGATTGCTTATGCTTCTAGACAGCTAAAGAAGCACGAGTTAAATTACCCCACCCATGACCTAGAGATAGCAGCAGTTATCTTTGCACTCAAGATGTGGAGGCATTACCTTTATGGGGTTAAATGCGAGATCTTCACAGATCACAAAAGTTTACAGTACATCTTGAGTCAGAAAAGAGCTGAATCTGAGGCAGAGAAGGTGGGTAGAACTGCTCAGTGACTATGATTGCAGGATCCAATATCATCCGGGTAAGGCGAATATTGTGGCAAACGCCCTAAGCCGGAAATCACTTAGCAGTTTGTCCCATATAGCAGCAGAGCGAAGACTAGTGGTGATGGAGTTTTATAAACTGACGCGGAACCCTATGGCACAAGCCTCAAACCCACACGCACAAGTAGATATGGAATCCAAAGATCTGATAAACCCACCTCCTATGGCACCCCACACTTAGAGAAGCTGAAACACCAATGATTGAAGGATTTAGATGAGAATCTGACAAACGCCACAACAAATAGTTGATAAGTTAATCGAGATTCCTGGTGCAATTGATGAAAGCAAATCCTCACTCTCACTCAAAGCAATACACGCCAAAGGCATGAAAATAATTCTGATAATTTGATTTCAAAGCTGTCTCTTACAATTGTTTCTTATCCTTATATAGTAAGGAGAAGAACAATTAAAACCCTAAGACACTCTTCTTGGGCCTGACTTAAACACATAAGGCCCAAGCCCAATCTCATACTAAAATAACACATAAGTATTAAAACATAAGCCCACAACATGGCCCAACACTCTAAAACTTAAAAGATAAAATATGGCCAAAATACAAGCCCAAACAAAACTAAAATAAAACAAGTGTTTAAATAATAAAACTAGCAAGCCCATCATAACAAAGTTCAATCTTCACAAAAGCCTTACTTGATCTTCACTTTAGGCTTTCCTTTATGTAGTTTTAGCCCATAGGTTTGATTAGGCTCCCTCAACCTATGATTGCAAGTGTTGCACCAAATCTGTCCCATATGAATTAAAGCACGCCCCAAATATATATGGATTATATGAATATGATTTTGAACTACTCTTGGATCCATTGGAATGATATAAGTTTGCTCCACACCATTGTTAGAAATTTGTCCTATTGGATCCGTATCATTCCCTCTTTCTTTAGAAAAGATTCGTCCTCGAATCTTGCTGATATTTATGTCAAGAAGGAAAGCTTTAGGCACCCATGTATCTTCAAAGACCTCCTTTTGAATAGGTGGAAATAGTATAAAACTTTCATCATGGATGTTTTCATCAACAACCTGCACATCAAGAACAAATGAACTAGACATAAAAATATTAGTCATAGAAATATCATGTGGATGTGACCCATTCTCCTCTACAACTTCCAAAACAGTCTTATTCACCTCCTCCACCTCATCAATCATGTGCTCCCCATGTCCACCATCATTCACAACCTCTTCTATAAGCTCATTAATGGAATTTTCTAGAACAACTACATTAGATGCATGCATTACAACTTCCTCTTCAATTTGAATCTCTATGGAAGTTGACATTGGTACTTTAGCCTCTTCTTTCTCCTTTTCTTTCTCCATCTTCCCTCCTTGAACTAGTCTTGATTCTTTTCCAGCCTCGTTACCCTCAAACTCACTCTTTTCTCTCATTTTTTCCACAGAACTCAAGCTCTCACTCACCTTTGTAGCCAAGGCCGAAGCCTCCCTCTCCCTCTCCAGCATTTTTATGTGATCGGCATATACCTCTTGAGGTGATAAAGGAGCGAGTATAAGCTTCTGTCCTTCATGAGTGAAGGAGTACTTGTTATTGAGCCCATCATGTTGCACCTTTCTATCATATTGCCACGGCCTACCCAACAATATATGGCTTGCCTGCATAGGTACCACATCGCACAAGATCTCATCCTTATACCTACCAATAGAAAATGGTATAACCACCTGGCGTGTAACTCTGACCTCACCACAATCGTTCAACCATTGCAATCTGTATGGCTTAGGGTGTTTAATAGAAGCCAAGCCCAATTTCTCCACCATATACACACTAGCCACATTTGCACAACTACCTCCATCAATAATGACAGTACACACTTTTCCATTAACCAAACACCTAGTGTGAAATATGTTTTCCCGTTGTTTCAGGCTTTCTTCCTTAACCTGCATATTCAGAGCACGCCTAGCAACAAGCATCTCACAATGTGCAGCAAGCAACACATTATTAACAAACACATCCGAATCATCACAGTCATTATTGCAATTATGAGTTCTTTGAGGTATTCTTGTAGAAGTGGACGCTGGTGAGACATTTTGATCTTTACTCATCCTACCTTTTATCAACAAAGAACAAAGAGAACTAGCAAATATTGTGTTAGAAAAGAAAGAACTCAAGTGTTTGCACACTTACCACTCTTTTGCTGATTCTTCAATTGCACTTCAGAAACTAAGGTCAACAAACTAACCACAAGGTGCGTTTAATGAAACAAAGAAAAAAACCTAAGGAAAGAAGGAAGCGCACAAAAAATAGAAAGAAGACACTGACAATTTGGAAAGTAACACCAGAACTAGGTGGTGTGCTACTTGAAAATATCACCTAGAGTATAGACACAAGCAAATAATACTCCAGCAATGTCAAGGAAATAAAAACAAGCTTAAACCAAAAAGGAAACTTAGAATTCAAATAAAAACGAATCTGGAAAATTTTGAATTTAATTCACTTCAAAGTAAATTAAATATGGATCTATTAAAATCTACCCAAAAAGGCAAGTATCAAGACCCACAAATAGAGACAGAAAAAAAATCAAATAAAATTCAATAGGCAGATTTCTTTTGTCTCTAATCTGGATTCAACCCAATTCAAATTTCAAATTTCCAAATTGATTCCCACAAACTACAGCAATCAATTGAGATAGGTACGGAAATATAGATACAATCACAATTTCTGCCAGAACAAGATAAGCCAAAGGGAATTTTTTTTTTTTCGTTTTTTTTTTTTTTTTTTTTGTATTGCGATTTTTTTTTTTTGTGATGCACGAAGAAAAGGAAAACTCAGAAAAAAAAACTCAGAAAAAAAGGAAAACTCAATAACGAAGGAAAGGAAACTCACAGAAATCAATAACGAAGAAAAGGAAAACCCAGAAAAAAAACTCTAGATCCTGAGATAAATAAGAATTTACCTCACTTTGGCTCTGATACCAACTGACGCGGAACCCTATGGCACAAGCCTCAAACCCACACGCACAAGTAGATATGGAATCCAAAGATCTGATAAACCCACCTCCTATGGCACCCCACACTTAGAGAAGCTGAAACACCAATGATTGAAGGATTTAGATGAGAATCTGACAAACGCCACAACAAATAGTTGATAAGTTAATCGAGATTCCTGGTGCAATTGATGAAAGCAAATCCTCACTCTCACTCAAAGCAATACACGCCAAAGGCATGAAAATAATTCTGATAATTTGATTTCAAAGCTGTCTCTTACAATTGTTTCTTATCCTTATATAGTAAGGAGAAGAACAATTAAAACCCTAAGACACTCTTCTTGGGCCTGACTTAAACACATAAGGCCCAAGCCCAATCTCATACTAAAATAACACATAAGTATTAAAACATAAGCCCACAACATGGCCCAACACTCTAAAACTTAAAAGATAAAATATGGCCAAAATACAAGCCCAAACAAAACTAAAATAAAACAAGTGTTTAAATAATAAAACTAGCAAGCCCATCATAACAAAGTTCAATCTTCACAAAAGCCTTACTTGATCTTCACTTTAGGCTTTCCTTTATGTAGTTTTAGCCCATAGGTTTGATTAGGCTCCCTCAACCTATGATTGCAAGTGTTGCACCAAATCTGTCCCATATGAATTAAAGCACGCCCCAAATATATATGGATTATATGAATATGATTTTGAACTACTCTTGGATCCATTGGAATGATATAAGTTTGCTCCACACCATTGTTAGAAATTTGTCCTATTGGATCCGTATCATAAACTCATCGACGAAGGGCTACAGCTAGAGTTGTCTGGTACGGGTGCGTTGATAGCACAGATGAGAGTGACACCTGTGTTTCTGGAGCAGGTGGCGCAGAAACAGCATGAGGACCCTGAGTTAGTGAAAATTGCCAAGACTGTTCAGTCAGGCAACAGTGCAAAGTTCAGATTTGACAACCAAGGGATCCTTCGCTATGGGAATCGACTATGTGTACCAGATGACATTAATCTGAAAGGAGACATTATGAGAGAAGCTCATAATGCAAGGTACAGTGTTCACCCTGAAGCCACTAAGATGTATCAGGATCTGAAAAGAGTGTATTGGTGGCCAGCTATGAAGAGAGAAGTGGCACAGTTTGTGTCCGCCTGTGAGGTTTGCCAGAGGGTGAAACTAGAACATCAGAAGCTGGTTGGAATGCTTAACCCACTGCCGATTCCAGAATGGAAATGGGAGAACATAGCTATGGATTTTGTAGTGGGCTTACCGGTAGCGTCCAACAGATTAGACTCCATATGGGTGATTGTGGACAGACTCACAAAATCTGCTCATTTCATCCCTGTTAGGAGCAACTACTCGGTGGACAAGTTAGCACAGGTTTATTTGGAGGAGATAGTAAGGTTACATGGAGTCCCAGTGTCTATAGTGCCAGACAGAGGACCGCAGTTTACCTCCAGATCTTGGCAGAGTCTGCAGAGTGCGATGGGCACAAGGTTGGATTTCAGCACTGCTTTCCATCCACAGACCGATGGACAGTCAGAGAGGACCATCCAGACCATAAAAGATATGCTCAGAATGTGTGTGTTAGACTTTGACGGTTCTTGGAGGCAGCATCTACCTTTAGTGGAGTTTGCCTATAACAACAGCCATCATGCTAGCATAGGGATGGCCCCTTATGAAGCTTTGTATGGAAGGAAGTGCAGATCACCTGTTTGCTGGGAAGAAGTAGGAGAGGCGGCTCTTGCAGGGCCGGAGTTAGTTGAGATCACCAGCAGAGTGGTGCCCATATCAGAGAGAGGATCAAGACTGCTCAGAGCAGACAGAAAAGCTATGCAGATATCCGCAGGAAGCAGATAGAGTTTCAGGAAGGTGATATGGTGTTGCTGAAGGTGTCTCCAATGAAAGGAGTGGTTCGCTTTGGGAAAAAGGGTAAGCTAGCCCCACGATACATTGGACCCTTTGAGATCTTGCAGAAGATCGGGAGTGTGTCGTACAAGCTGGATTTACCTGCTTCTATGGAGAGAATTCACCCGGTTTTCCATGTTTCTATGCTCCAAAAGTTCGTGTCAGATCCGAGTAAGGTTCTTAGTGAGCCTGAAGTAGAGATCCTTGGAGATCTCACCTATATAGAGCAGCCAGTGCGGATCCTTGACACACAAATCAGACAGCTAAGGAACAAGGAAATTCCAATGGTGAAAGTCCTTTGGAACCACCACAATCTAGAAGAGTGCACCTGGGAGACACGGGAGTCTATGCTCCAGCAATATCCATATCTGTTTTAAGGTTATTTTCCTCCTTTTTATGTGTTTCATTGTTTGTGGAACATTCAGGAACGAATGTTCTGAAGGGGGGAGATTGTAATACCCGGCTAGAGTCCGGCATCGGAATTCTACTTTCCGGTGGAATCTCGGATGTCGGAATCCTCTAGAAGGGTAAGAGTTATGGTTTTGTAAAGGATTTTAGTAAGTTTGAATGTTTTAAGTACAAAAGGAAATGAGTTTTTGAAAGAAAAGAGCCAAGGAAGAAATGCACAGGTTCGGCCTCCGAAGGTGAAGTTCGGCCGCCGAACATGCATGGCATTCGGGATCACGTTAGGCCGCCGAAGGTGGTCTGGCCAGCCACCTATAAAAGGCCCTAGGTCTGTGAATGGATAAGATTTTCTTTCCATTCACAGACAGAGGTGAGATCATGATCTTCCTTGGGTGATTTTCATGTTTTCTTCAAATCTTGCAAAGTTTTGATGGGTTTTATGTTGTTTTGAAGCTTTTGAGCAAATCAACCAAAAGTTTTGAAGTTGGAGACTTTGAGGGAGAGTTTCTCCATATCTCCACGTTGGGATCATTTATCTTCTTGTTTGTAAGAGGTAAGTGAAGATCCTGAACTTCTTTTCATGTTTTATGAAGGTTTGATGAAGTTTTTGGGTAGAGATGCATGTGTAGGGTAAGTTGAGTTTTTGGTTGATTTGTGGTCAAAGCATGCTTATGTGTTTAGTTGTGTTGTTTGTTGGGGTTTTAAGGTAGTTTTGGACCCCTTTGTGCCTATACTTGTGTATATACAGGTTGTGGAATTCTGGTTTGCATGTTTGTGTGGCGTTTGGGTATGTTTGCATGAAGCAGAACAAGTTTCTGCCTTACTGGAGAATCCAGTTTCGGCCGCCGAAAGAAGGTTCGGCCGCCGAACATGCTAAGGAGGTGGTTTCGGCTGCCTAAGCTTGCCCAAACTTGCCCCCGAAAGTTTGGACTTTCGGCTCTGGAGGAGGGTTTCGGCCGCCGAAGGTTAGGGACTTTCGTCTCTGGAGAGGACTTTCGGCAGCCGAAGTGCCGCCGAAAGTGCTTGAGGTTCGGCTCTGGAAGGGACTTTCGGCCGCCGAACCTACCGCCGAAAGTGCCCTGTCCAGCCTTCTTTTGCATGTTTTTCTTGATTCTTTTAGGATGTTTTAGGGGGGTTTTGAGGAGTATTCTAGAGTTGTTCTTGAGTTAGTTTGGTCCCTCATTTGAGTCCACCTGTGTAGGAACGGACCAGAGGAACCGAAGAGAGCAGCAGTGAGCACTACTTCAGAGTATTCAGAGTTAGCTTAGAGTCAGCCAAAGGTGAGTGGAACTAAACTTCATGTTTTAAATTGAGAAATTAAATGCTTTTAGCATGTTCCATGCATCATGATATGTAATAGGTTGAGTGCACTAGAATACACTAATGTGACACATTGCATTATTCTATGCTTGTACGGATCGGACATAGTTTTGGATTCACTAGCCCTCCGAGTAAAGTCCTGAGGAGCCCTGAGAGGGCCGGGCACAGAGCACCATAGGGTGCATAGAGAAGTCCTGAGTAGCTCCTTCGTGGGCCGGGCATAGAACAGAGGGAATTTTGAATCTGTCCGTCTGAGATGGGTAATTTACTTGTGATGTGATGCATTCTATGTGAGCATGTTTATTCACATGTTTTATCTGTTCTACTCACTAGGCTAGTATAGCTCATCCCTCTCCTTTAACCCCAGTCTTGCAGGATCAGAGTCAAAGGGAAGTCAGCAGGGTACAGGAAGAGTAAAGAATATTGTAATAGAGTGTGGACATGTAATATTGTAAAGAAATGGTTTAGTATTGTATAGTGTAGAGTATTGTACTTGACCCATGTTGTAAATCCTTTTTATATACATGGTCTATTTATGTGCTGTGAATGTTTTTATCAGTATGTGAAAAACCAGGCTTAACAGAGTATGAGTTGAACCCGTCTAGAGCAAGCTCTAGTAAGGGGTTTTATGGTACAGAGATAGTGCATGCACAGGTTGAGCCTTGGTTCAGAGCATCAGTTTTATGTTTGTACAAAAAATTTTGATCATGTATGGGATTTTACAGGTACACAGACAGTATAGCAGGCTTGCTACGGGTCTCAGCGACCTTAAGTCGACCTGGATCCTAGCGCCGGTAGCGGTCCGGATTCCGGGTCGTTACAGGAGGAAGCCTTTATTGATACTCTAAGGACTCGGACAAAAGCGATCCAAACGCGGTCCAAAGGAAAGGCCAAGTTCGAAGAATAACAGTCACCAGGCGATGCTCCGAAGGACGTCGATTGGAATCTTGTACGGGTTGCTCAAAGGTACTAGAAGGAGAAGGAAGAGGACTATGACTTGGACGATGTCTCACCCCCTATCAGAATAGATCTTAGCAGAAACTTTTCCAACCAAGTTCAAGCTGCCAAACTTGGGCAAATATGATGAAACAACATATCCCAAAAGTCACCTGGCGATCTTTGGGATGACCATGCAGCTTCAGGATGTGCCTAGTATTTCTGTCAACACTCACAAGTTTAGCTCAGAAATGGTACCAATATCTGAGCCTAGGTTTAATTCAAAACTTTACACAATTTGCTATGTTATTTAAATCTAGGTTCATTACTTGTATACCTCCTAAAAAGCTCTCCTCTAACTTATGGATGATCCGCCAAGGAGAGGAGAGTCTTTAAGGAGCTTTATCTCACGTTTTAATGCAAAAGCAATACAAGTTGAGGAATTAAATCATGAGATAGCATGTGAAGCATTGAAGAAGAAGGAAACATGCAATGTCAAGTTCATAGATTCCATAATTAAGAACCCAGCCACTACATGCCAACAGTTAATGGACAAAGCCCAGAAATACATCAGGTTGAATGATGAAGTCCAAGCATTGAAAGAGGACAAAAGACGAGTCAACAGTAAAACCAAAAGTCAGAGAGGCGATGATACAAAAGAGACCATAAAAGTTACCCAATCTCCCGAAGGAGGGATGACCAAAGTAAGTATAAAAATTATACTCCATTGAATGACTCACGAACACATATTCTAATATGGATCTGGAAAAACAATAAGAAGGTTAGGTGGCCTCCCAAGCTCAACCCCGAGAAAGCTGAAAGGTGAGACAAGACTAAGAACTACCGCTTTCATGAAGACCACAGGCATACAATGGAGGAGTGCATGTAGTTGAAAGATGAGATCCAAACATTAATAGGGACGACACACTTTAAAAGTTTTCCAGAAAGAATAGAGAAGAGAGAATGCCTGAACCCAAAGTAACAACTTGTAAAATTACCCCTGACAGTGAATTTGTAGGAGTTATACATGTAATTGCAAGAGGACCCAGTGATGGATGGCAAGGGAAAAAATAAACGCAACATAAAAGGCAACCTGTCAGTTGAGTAGGAACCATGGCCAAACAGGAAGTAAGATTCAGACTTGTAGACAATGCAACAGGATATTTTTAAAATGACCCGTTGGTCATCAACATCCATCTAAACAGGTATGAGGTGAGGCGAGTCTTGGTAGATACAGGTAGTTTCATTAATCTTCTCACCTTAAATGTTTTTAATAAATTAGGCTTGAATAAAAATAGTCTTGTTAAAGTCTCCCATCCATTAGTGGGATTAGGAGATAAAATTATGGCAGTATTGGGCACCATCAACCTCCCCCTTGTGCTGGGTGATGAGAAGTATAAGCGGGAGCTATATGCGGAGTTTGTAGTGGTAGATATCCTGCTTGCGTACAATGTAATACTCGGTCATCCAATTCTAAATTGTCACGGTATAGTTATTAACATGGGTGCCAAGTGTCTTAAGTTACTAGCTCCAGGAGGGCTAATTATAGTCCGAGACAATCAGAAGTCGACCTAAGAATGTTATAAACACTCTACAAAAAGCCTCTGAAAAGCGACGATGCCCATCGACTTGCTAGATAAGCCTGATTCTCACACAAAACTAGAGCCAGCAGACCCATAGAAGAAGTCCAGTTAAGTAAGGATCAAAATGTATGATTCAATACTGCATTAACTGGTAAAATAAAGAATCATTTAACAGAATTACTAAAATACAGATGTAATAGGAGTGGACCCAACTCTTATCACCCATAAGTTGTCTATCGATAAAATAATAAAATCGGTGTAATAAAAAAAAGAAAGTTTGCACCGGAGAGGCAATAGGTGACTAAGGAGGAGGTTAATAAGTTGTTAAGTGCATGATTAATAAAGGACGTCTAGTATCCTACATGGCTCGCTAATATATTACTGATAAAGAAGGTTAACAGGAAATGAAGGATGCGTATGGATTTTACTGACTTGAATAAAGCATGTCCAAAGGACCATTACCACTCTCATTTATCGACAGGTTAGTAGACTCGACCTCGGGTCATGCAGTGGTTTCCTTTCTTGATGCCATTTCAGAATACCATCAGATCATGATAGACACCGAAGATGCAGAAAAGACTAGGTTCATTATTGATGTAGGAGTTTTTTGATACAAAGTGATGCCGTTTGGACTAAAGAACGCAGTGGTGACTTACCAAAGACTAGTGCCGGGCATCTTCAAAGACATGATAGGGTCAACAATCAAGGTGTATGTGGATGACATGGTGGTAAAGAGCCGATCCTTATAAGATCATCCAGATGATATTTGAAAAGTTTTTGACGTACTGGATAAAGCATGTATGAAACTAAACCCTGAAAAATGCACCTTCGAGGTAAAAGCTAGAAAGCTTTTAGGGTATACGGTCTCAGAAAGAGGGATAGAGCCAACATTGAAAAAATAAATACCATTCAAAAGATGGAGGCACCTAAAACCATTAATAAAATATAAAAGTTGAATGGGCAGGTCACAGCTCTTGTCTAGTATATATCATACTTAGCTAGAAGGTGTCTCCTATTCTTTAAAGCCTTAAAAGACAGAAATAATTTGTTTAGGCGGAAGAGTGCATAGAAGAATTCGAAAGTTTAAAAGCTTTTTTATCATCTCCCCCTTTGCTAAGCTCGCCTGTTGAAGGAAAGATTTTATTTTTGTACTTGTTTGTGACGCAGGAAACAGTAAGCTCGGTATTCATTCGTGAGAACAAAGGGGAGCAAAGCCTAATCTATTATTGACGCGGAACCCTATGGCACAAGCCTTAAACCCACACGCACAAGTAGATATGGAATCCAAAGATTTGATAAACCCACCTCCTATGGCACCCCAAACTTAGAGAAGCTGAAACACCAATGATCGAAGGATTTAGATGAGAATCTGACAAACGCCACAACGAATAGTTGATAAGTAAGCCAAGATTCCTAGTGCAATTGATGAAAACAAATCCTCACTCTCACTCAAAGCAATACACGCTAAAGACATGAGAAGAATTCTGAAATTTTGATTAAAAGCTACCTCTTACAATTGTTTCTTATCCTTATATAGTAAGGAGAAAAACAAATAAAATCCTAAGACACTCTTCTTGGGTCTGACTTAAACACCTAAGGCCCAAGCCCAATCACACACTAAAATAACGCATAAATATTAAAATATAAGCCCAAAACTTGGCCCAACATTCTAAAACTTAAAAGATAAAATATGGCCAAAATACAAGCCCAAACAAAACTAAAATAAAACAAGTGTTAAATCATAAAAAAATAGCAAACCCATCATATCAATGCTGAATAAATTAGACAGCATTATCTCCATTAAACACTTTAAGCAAGGTGAGTAGCTTAGGTGTGTCTTCAAGCTTCACGAGACATTTGCCAAAGGCAAGCTCAGTCAATTCTTGTGTTACTTGTTCTTGAATGTGTAAGTTCATAGCTGCTTCAAGCTTCTTAGCTTTGCTCCTTGTCACTGGTCCACTAGGGAGCACCAATGGATCCTTGCTTCCTTGATTCTCATGTGATTGGGTTTGCTGGTTCGTATCATTCCCTCCTTCCTCGAAAAGATTTGTCCTCAAATCTGGAACATGGTCAAAAGGGGACAAGTCAGACACATTAAAGGTAGCACTAAACCCATACTCACCTGGCAAGTCTATTTTATAAGCATTGTCATTGATTCGCTCTAAGACTTGAAATGGACCATCACCACGAGCATTCAGCTTATTCTTCCTCTGATTTGGAAATCGTTCCTTTCGGAAGTGCACCCAAACCCAATCACCAAGAACAAACACCACTTTCTTCCGTCTCCTATTTGCTCTGTCAGCATACACCTTGTTCCTCTTCTCTATGTTAGACCTAGCCTTCTCATGTAAGGACTTCACCAATTCTGCCTTTTTAGCACCATCTAAACTAGCAAGCTCATGTAAAGGTAAAGGAACAAGATCAAGTACAGTTAGTGGGTTAAAACCATAAACAAGCTCAAATGGAGAAAACCCTGTAGAAGAATGTATGCTACGGTTATATGCAAACTCAATGAAAGGCAAGCAATCTTCCTAAGTGTTCAAATTCTTACCCACTATAGCTTTGAGTAAGGTACCAAGAGTTCTATTCACCACCTTTGTTTGGCCATCTGTCTATGGATGACAAGTAGTGGAATATAAGAGTTTAGTACCCAACTTACCCCACAATACTTTCCAAAAATGCGAAAGGTACTTTGTATCTCTATCTGACACAATTGTCCTTGGCACTCCATGAAGTCGAACCACTTCCCAGAAGAACAAGTCAGCGACATTGATGGCGTCATCAGTTTTATGGCAAGGAATGAAGTGAGTCATCTTGCTAAACCTGTCGACAACAACAAATATGCTATCTCTACCACGCCTAGTCCTAGGTAAGCTAAGCACAAAGTCCATAGAAATATCCATCCAAGGTGAACTAGGAACAGGTAAAGGCATATAAAGACCATGAGGCATAGACTTAGACTTTGCCTGTCTACATGCAATACAAGAAGCATACACTTTCTCAACGTCTTTGCACATAGAAGGCCAATAAAAATGCTCAAATAAGGTGTCATAAGTCTTATGTACTCCAAAATGCCCCATCAAACCACCGCAATGAGATTCAAGCACAAGCAAATCACGCATAGAGTAGGGGTGAGCAGTATTCAGTTCAAACCGAAAAAACTGACCAAATCGAACCGATTTGAAAATTTGGTTCTGTTTTTTATACATTTCGGTTCGGTTTGGTTTTTAATTTCAGAAATTTCGGTTATTTCGGTTCGGTTTGATTTTGATCAGAAAAAACTGAAAAAACCGAACCGAACCGATTAGTGATAATAATATATTTTTTCAATAATATAGAGAAATTAAATCATATTAAGATTAAAATATTAAAAATAAAGTGTAAAAAATAAAAACTTATTAAAAATCGAAATCGATCAAACCTAATCGAACCGAATCAGACTGGTTCGGTTCGATTCAGTTTCTGACCAAAATCGGTTCGGTTCGGTTTTCATAAACACTAAAATTTTGATTTTTGATTTATTCAGTTCGGTTCAATTTTGAACCGAATCGACCGAATGCTCACCCCTAGCATAGAGCATCTAGGTACACATAATTTCTTACCCTTAAACAAGTAACCATCATGCCTATAAAAAGAGTTAAAAGCTCCATGCTCACAAGCCACAAACACATTGCCGAAATCAACATCATTAATGTACAAGTCTTTAATATGCGCAAAACCAAGTAATTTAGAACTCACAGCATTAATTAAAGCATACCTCCTAGACAAAGCATCTGCAACCACATTGTCTTTCCCATGCTTATACTTAATCACATATGGAAATTGTTCAATAAACTCAACCCACTTACCATGCCTCTTATTCAACTTGCCTTGTCCCTTCAAGTGTTTTAAGAACTCATGATCCGTATGTATCACAAACTCCTTGGGCAGGAGATAGTGTTGCCACACGTCCAGTGCTCTCACCAAGGCATACAACTCCTTTTCATAGGTTGAATAATTGAGATGTGCTCCGTTCAACTTCTCGCTGAAATAGGCTATTGGTTTCTTCTCTTGCATCAACACAGCCCCAATACCTACGCCAGAAGCATCACACTCAATTTCAAAAGTTTTATCAAAGTTAGGTTGATACGGATCCAATAGGGCAAATTTCTAACAATGGTGTGGAGCAAACTTATGTCATTCAAATGGATCTAAAAAGAGTTCAAAATCATATTCATATGATCCATATAGATTTGGGGTGTGCTTCAACTCATATGGGACAGATTTGGTGCAACACTTGCAATCATAGGCTTAGGGAGCCTAATCAAACCTATGGGGTAAAACTACACAAAAGGAAGCCTAAAGTGAAGATCAAGTAAGGTTTTTGTGAAGATTCAACTTTGTAATGATGGGCTTGCTATATTTTATTATTTAACACTTGTTTTATTTTAGCTTTGTTTGGGCTTGTATTCTAGCCATACTTTATCTTTTAAGTTTTAGAGTGTTGGGCCATGTTTTGGGCTTATGTTTTAATACTTATGTGTTATTTTAGTGTGTGATTGGGCTTGGGCCTTATGTGTTTAAGTCAGGCCCAAGAAGAGTGTCTTAAGGTTTTATTTATTTTTCTCCTTACTATATAAGGATAAGAAATAATTGTAAGAGGGAGCTTTTAATCAAATATTTCAGAATTCTTCTCATGCCTTTGGCGTGTATAGCTTTGAGTGAGAGTGAGGATTTGCTTTCATCAATTGCACCAGGAATCTTGGCTTACTTATCAACTATTCGTTGTGGCGTTTGTCAGATTCTCATCTAAATCCTTCGATCGTTGGTGTTTCAGCTTCTCTAAGTTTGGGGTGCCATAGGAGGTGGGTTTATCAAATCTTTGAATTCCATATCTACTTGTGCGTGTGGGTTTGAGGCTTGTGCCATAGGGTTCCGCGTCAGTTGGTATCAGAGCCAAAGTGAGGTAAATTCTTATTTATCTCAGGATCTAGAGTTTTTTTATTTATTTTTTTTTGAGTTTTCCTTTTCTTCGTTATTGATTTCGGTGAAAGCTTTTGTGTCCATGGCTGCACCTTCTTGATCATTAATCATAAAAAAAAAAGAAAAATTCAAAATCCAAAAAAAAAAAAACGAAGAAAAAAAAATCGCCTTTGCCATATTTATCTTGATCTGACTGAAATTGTGATATGCTTCCTTTTTCATCCATATTTCCTTATCTATCCCAATTGATTGCTGTAGTTTATGGAAATCAATTTGAATTTTGAATTTTGAATTTGGTCGAATTCAGATTAGGAGATAAAAGAAATTCTGCCTATTTCTTAAAGTGCACATTTAGGGCAATTGCATCTAAATTGATTTGATGTCAAATCCTTCTTTTAACACCAGAATTTTCGTCCATATTTCTGATCTGAGAGAAATTTACATTTTTCTTTTCTGATTCTATTTGTGGGGTTTTGATACTTTCCTTTTTGGGTAGATTTAAGTAGATTCATATTTAATTTGCATTGAAGTGAATTAAATGCAATATTTTTTGTCCAGGTTCGTTTTTATTTGATTTCTAAGTTTCTTTTTTGGTCTAAACTTGCTTTTGCTTCCTTTACAT
The DNA here is from genome assembly GCF_001659605.2 of Manihot esculenta. Classification (NCBI taxonomy): domain Eukaryota; kingdom Viridiplantae; phylum Streptophyta; class Magnoliopsida; order Malpighiales; family Euphorbiaceae; genus Manihot; species Manihot esculenta. Next base: position 24,543,599 of record NC_035172.2, on the reverse strand, counting down.
TGCTGGAGTATTGTTTGCTTGTGTCTATACTCTAGGTGATATTTTTCAAGTAGCACAAAACCTAGTTCATGTGTTACTTTCCAAATTGTCAGTGTCTTCTTTCTAGTTTTTGCGCGCTTCCTTCTTTCTTTAGGATTTCTTCTTTGTTTCACTAAACGCACCTTGTGGTTGGTTGTCTGAAGTGCAATTGAAGAATCAGCAAAAGAATGGTAAGAGTGCAAACACTTGAGTACTTTTTTTTAACACAATATTTGCTAGTCCTTTTTGTTCTTTGTTGATTTAAGGTAGGATGAGTAAAGACAAGAATGTGGTGGGTCGTACTGATGGAAGTGAATCAAATATGGGTAACGATTATAAGCTCTTTAAGAAGTCAGTCAGTGGTGAGTTACAAAGGCTCAATAAAACTCTTGAGAGGTTGACTGAAACTATGGAGAGTTTGAATGTCTCACAAGCTTCCATGATACGAACCAACAAACCCAATCACATGAGAATCAAGGAAGCAAGGATCCATTGGTGCTCCCTAGTGGACCAGTGACAAGGAGCAAAGCTAAGAAGCTTGAAGCAGCTATGAACTTACACATTCAAGAACAAGTAACACAAGAATTGACTGAGCTTGCCTTTGGCAAATGTCTCGTGAAGCTTGAAGACACACCTAAGCTACTCACCTTGCTTAAGGTGTGTAATGGAGATAGCGCTGTCTAATTTATTCAGCATTGATATGATGGGCTTGCTATATTTTTATGATTTAACACTTGTTTTATTTTAGCTTTGTTTGGGCTTGTATTCTGGCCATATTTTATCTTTTAAGTTTTAGAGTGTTGGGCCATGTTTTGGGCTTATGTTTTAATACTTATGCGTTATTTTAGTGTGTGATTGGGCTTGGGCCTTAGGTGTTTAAGTCAGACCCAAGAAGAGTGTTTAGGGTTTTATTTGTTTTTCTCCTTACTATATAAGGATAAGAAACAATTGTAAGAGGCAGCTTTTTATCAAACTTTTCAGAATTTCTTTCATGCCTTTGGCGTGTATTGCTTTGAGTGAGAGTGAGGATTTGCTTTCATCAATTGCACCAGGAATCTTGGCTAACTTATCAACTATTCGTTGTGGCGTTTGTCGGATTCTCATCTAAATCCTTCGATCATTGGTGTTTCAGCTTCTCTAAGTTTGGGATGCCATAGGAGGTGGGTTTATCAGATCTTTGGATTCCGTATCTACTTGTGCGTGTGAGTTTGAGGCTTGTGCCATAGGGTTCCGCGTCAGTTGGTATCAGAGCCAAAGTGAGGTAAATTCTTATTTATCTCAGGATCTAGAGTTATTTTTTTGAGTTTTCATTTTCTTCCTTGTTGTTTTCGGTGAAAGCTTGTGTGTCCATGGCTGCACCTTCTTGATTATTAATCATAAAAAAAAAATTCGAAATCAAAAAAAAAAAAATCGCCTTTGCCTTATTTACCTTGATCTGGCTGAAATTGTGATATGCTTCCTTTTTCATCCATATTTCCTTGCCTATCTCAATTGATTGCTGTAGTTTATGGAAATCAATTTTGAATTTTGAATTGCGTTGAATCCGGATTAAGAGACAAAATAAACCTGCCTATTTCTTAAGGTGCACATTTAAGGCAACTGCATCTAAATCGATTTGGTGTCAAATCCATCTTTTAATGCCAATTTTCGTCCATGATGCTGCACTGAGTGAGATAATTTTTTTTTTTAGCCTATTTGTGGGGTTTTGATACTTGCCTTTTTGGGTAGATTTAAATAGATCCGTATTTAATTTGCGTTGAAGCGAATTAAATTCAAACTTTTGTCCAGATTCGTTTTTATTTGAATTCAAAGTTTCGTTTTGGTTTAAGCTTGCTTTTACTTCCTTGACATGGCTGGAGTATTGTTTGCTTGTGTCTATACTCTAGGTGATATTTTTCAAGTAGCACAACACCTAGTTTGTGTGTTACTTTCCAAATTGTCAGTGTCTTCTTTCTAGTTTTTGCGCGCTTCCTTCTTTCTTTAGGTTTTCTTCTTTGTTTCACTAAACGCACCTTGTGGTTAGTTGGTTGACCTTATTTTCTGAAGTGCAATTGAAGAATCAGCAAAAGAGTGGTAAGTGTGCAGACACTTGAGTGCTTTCCTTTCTAACACAATATTTGCTAGTTCTCTTTGTTCTTTGTTGATTTAAGGTAGGATGAGTAAAGACAAGAATGTGGTGGATAGTACTGGTGAAAGTGAATCGGACATGGGTAACGATTATGAGATCTTTAAGAAATCAGTCAGTGGTGAGTTACAAAGGCTCAGCAGGGCTCTTGAGAGGATGACCGTAAGTATGGAGAGTTTGAAAGTCTCACAGGCTTCCACTTCTACAAGAATGGCCCATCGAATTCTTAACCCCGATAGACCACAAGTCCGAGAACCTCAAGTTTGAGGTGAAATTGATGATACAGAAGATAATGTCGGACAAGGAAAGGGGAGAGGAGAAGTTCATGGAGGTACTAGAGCTGGCGTAGGGTGGAATAGAGGTGGAGATGCTAGACTTGGCAGAAATGATGATGACACCGAGACATACCAAACCAACACAATTGATGGTGACTTGAGCTCCATAAAGATGAAAGTTCCTGAATTTAAAGGGAATAACAATGCTGAAGAATACATTGAATGGGAGAGAAAAACTGAGCAAATATTTGAGTGTCATAACTATACCGAGGAGAAGAAGTCTCATATTGCCGCTGTTGAGTTCACGGGTTATGCCTCTTTCTGGTGGGATCAATTGAAATCCACTAGGAGGAATAAGGGCTTAAGGGCAGTTCCACCATAGGACTACTTGAAAGAGTTGATGCGCCAAAGATTTATTCCTTCGCACTATTATAGGGATTTGTACAACAGGTTGGCAAGACTGGTGCAAGGAGGAAAGAGTGTGGAAGAATGCCACAAGGAGATGGAGATGATGATGGCTAGGGCTCATATTGAGGAGGATGAGCAAATGTTGATGTCCAGATTTCTAGGTGGTCTTAACCACTACATTGCTGAAGAACTTGACATGTACCAATACAATACCATGGAGGATATGGTAGATAAAGCAATGAAAATAGAAAGGCGATACAAGGGCAGAAATAATCTTAAACTCACATACAAGTCCTCAAATAGTGGTGGTGGATTTCCAGGCTATAGAAGTGGAGAAAAGAAAGATTACAAAAGCCCAATCCAAGGGGGCAAAGATTCGGTCCCCACTAACAAAGGACCTTCTCAAGGGAATAATAAGGAACAGTCAGGTACTTCTAACTCTTCTAACCCTAATAGAGAGATAAAATGTTTTAAATGTTTGGGAAAATGACATATTGCATCTCAATGTCCTAATAAAAGAGTTATGATAGCAACTGCTGATGGGGGTGTAGTGTCTGATTCTGACCATAGTGATGATGAGATATATGCTAATATGACTGAATTGATTGATGCTCATAATGACTGTGATGATTCGGATGTGTTTGTTGATAATGTGTTGCTTGCTGAACGTGGTGAGATGCTTGTTGCTAGGCGTGCTTTGAATATCCAGGTTAAGGAAGAAAGCCTAGAACAACGGGAAAACATATTTCACACTAGGTGTTTGGTTAATGGAAAAGTGTGTACTCTCATTATTGATGGGGGTAGTTGCACAAATGTGGCTAGTGTGTATATGATGGAGAAATTGGGTTTGGCTTCTATTAAACACCCTAAGCCATACAGATTGCAATGGTTGAATGACTGTAGTGAGGTTAGGGTTACACGCCAAGTGCTTATACCATTTTCTATTGGTAGGTACAAGGATGAGATCTTGTGTGATGTGGTACCTATGCAGGCAAGCCATATGTTGTTGGGTAGGCCGTGGCAATATGATAGAAAAGTGCAACATGATGGGTTCAATAACAAGTACTCCTTTACTTATGAAGGACAGAAGGTTATACTCGCTCCTTTATCACCTCAAGAGGTATATGCTGATCAAATAAAGATGCTAGAGAGGGAGAGGGAGGCTTCGGCCTTGGCTACAAAGGGGAGTGAGAGCTTGAGTTCTGCGGTAAAAATGAGAGAAAAGTATGAGTCTGAGGGTAAAGAGGCTAGAAAAGAATCAAGACCACTAAATGGCCCATTGGTGAGAGAAAAGATGCAAGAGGGGAAGGCAAAACAGACATTTTATGTGAGAGCGAGAGAGGCTAAGAATGCTATATCTTTAGGGCAGCCCATGTTGCTTATAAGATATAAGGAGATTTTATTTGCTGACACTGATATTAACCTTTCTTCTTTGCCTTCTAGTTTTAAGTCTATGATGCAGGAATTCACTGATGTCTTTCCGGATGAGCTACCTAGTGGATTGCCACCGTTGAGGGGGATTGAGCATCAAATAGATTTCATACCTGGTTCTAGCATTCCAAATAGACCAGCTTACCGAAGCAATCCAATGGAAACAAAGGAAATGCAAAGGCAAATTGACGAGCTTATGGAGAAGGGATTGGTGAGAGAAAGTTTAAGTCCATGTGCTGTTCCTGTGCTGCTTGTTCCAAAGAAGGATGGCACTTGGCGAATGTGTGTTGATTGTAGAGCAGTTAACAAGATCACAGTGAAGTATAGGCATCCTATACCTCGGCTAGATGACATGTTGGATGAGCTTCACGGTGCCAGGTACTTTACAAAAATTGATCTTATGAGTGGATATCATCAGATTAGGATGAAACCTGGTGATGAATGGAAAACTGCATTTAAGACAAAGTATGGTTTGTATGAATGGTTAGTTATGCCTTTTGGTTTGTCAAATGCACCTAGTACGTTTATGAGGCTAATGAATCATGTGTTGTGTGCATACTTAGGAAAATTTGTAGTTGTTTACTTTGATGACATCTTGATCTATAGCAGGTCTCTCGACGAACATATTGAGCATGTTAGGTTGGTTCCGCAGGTTTTGAGGCAAGAGAGCTTGTATGCTAAACTTAAGAAGTGCACATTTTGTATATATAGACTTGTTTTCCTTGGTTTTGTTGTGAGTGCACAGGGTATTGAGGTAGATGAAGAGAAGGTGAAAGCTATAAAGGAGTGGCCTATTCCTAAATCTATTTCAGATGTGAGGAGCTTTCATGGCCTTGTAAGCTTTTACAGGAGGTTTGTGCGCGATTTCTCTACGATTGCAGCACCACTCACAGGAATTATTAAGAAGGAAGTTGGGTTCAAATGGGGAGAGGAGCAACAGAAAGCTTTTGACTGCTTAAAAGGGAAGTTAATATCTGCTCCTATATTATCTTTACCTAACTTTGATAAAACTTTTGAAATTGAGTGTGATGCTTCTGGTGTAGGTATTGGGGTTGTGTTGATGCAAGAGAAGAAACCAATAGCCTATTTTAGCGAGAAGTTGAACGGAGCACATCTCAATTATTCAACCTATGAAAAGGAGTTGTATGCCTTGGTGAGAGCACTGGACGTGTGGCAACACTATCTCCTGCCCAAGGAGTTCGTGATACATACGGATCATGAGTCCTTAAAACACTTGAAGGGACAAGGCAAGTTGAATAAGAGGCATGGTAAGTGGGTTGAGTTTATTGAACAATTCCCATATGTGATTAAGTATAAGCATGGGAAAGACAATATGGTTGCAGATGCTTTGTCTAGGAGGTATGCTTTAATTAATGCTGTGAGTTCTAAATTGCTTGGTTTTGCCCATGTTAAAGACTTGTACATTAATGATGTTGATTTCGGCAATGTGTTTGTGGCTTGTGAGCATGGAGCTTTTAACTCTTTTTATAGGCATGATGGTTACTTGTTTAAGGGTAAGAAATTGTGTGTACCTAGATGCTCTATGCGTGATTTGCTTGTGCTTGAATCTCATTGCGGTGGTTTGATGGGGCATTTTGGAGTACATAAGACTTATGACACCTTATTTGAGCATTTTTATTGGCCTTCAATGCGCAAAGACGTTGAGAAAGTGTGTGCTTCTTGTATTGCATGTAGACAGGCAAAGTGTAAGTCTATGCCTCATGGTCTTTATATGCCTTTACCTGTTCCTAGTTCACCTTGGATGGATATTTCTATGGACTTTGTGCTTGGCTTACCTAGGACTAGGCGTGGTAGAGATAGCATATTTGTTGTTCTCGACAGGTTTAGCAAGATGGCTCACTTCATTCCTTGCCATAAAACTGATGACGCCATCAATGTCGCTGACTTGTTCTTCCGGGAAGTGGTTCGACTTCATGGAGTGCCAAGGACAATTGTGTCAGATAGAGATACAAAGTACCTTTCGCATTTTTGGAAAGTATTGTGGGGTAAGTTGGGTACTAAACTCTTATATTCTACTACTTGTCATCCACAGACAGATGGCCAAACAGAGGTGGTGAATAGAACTCTTGGTACCTTACTCAGAGCTATAGTGGGTAAGAATTTGAACACTTGGGAAGATTGCTTGCCTTTCATTGAGTTTGCATATAACCGTAGCATACATTCTTCTACGGGGTTTTCTCCATTTGAGCTTGTTTATGGTTTTAACCCACTAACTGTACTTGATCTTGTTCCTTTACCTTTACATGATCTTGCTAGTTTAGATGGTTCTAAAAAGGCAGACTTGGTGAAGTCCTTACATGAGAAGGCTAGGTCTAACATAGAAAAGAGGAACAAGGTGTATGCTGACAGGGCAAATAGGAGACGGAAGAAAGTGGTGTTTGTTCCTGGTGATTGGGTTTGGGTGCACTTCCGAAAGGAACGATTTCCAAATCAGAGGAAGAATAAGCTGGATGCTCGTGGTGATGGTCCATTTCAAGTCTTAGAGCGAATCAATGACAATGCTTATAAAATAGACTTGCCAGGTGAGTATGGGGTTAGTGCTACCTTTAATGTGTCTGACTTGTCTCCTTTTGACTATGTTCCAGATTTGAGGACAAATCTTTTCGAGGAAGGAGGGAATGATACGAACCAGCAAACCCAATCACATGAGAATCAAGGAAGCAAGGATCCATTGGTGCTCCCTAGTGGACACTGACAAGGAGCAAAGCTAAGAAGCTTGAAGCAGCTATGAACTTACACATTCAAGAACAAGTAACACAAGAATTGACTGAGTTTGCCTTTGGCAAATGTCTCGTGAAGCTTGAAGACACACCTAAGCTACTCACCTTGCTTAAGGTGTGTAATGGAGATAGCGCTGTCTAATTTATTCAGCATTGATATGATGGGCTTGCTATATTTTTATGATTTAACACTTGTTTTATTTTAGCTTTGTTTGGGCTTGTATTCTGGCCATATTTTATCTTTTAAGTTTTAGAGTGTTGGGCCATGTTTTGGGCTTATGTTTTAATACTTATGCGTTATTTTAGTGTGTGATTGGGCTTGGGCCTTAGGTGTTTAAGTCAGACCCAAGAAGAGTGTTTAGGGTTTTATTTGTTTTTCTCCTTACTATATAAGGATAAGAAACAATTGTAAGAGGCAGCTTTTTATCAAACTTTTCAGAATTTCTTTCATGCCTTTGGCGTGTATTGCTTTGAGTGAGAGTGAGGATTTGCTTTCATCAATTGCACCAGGAATCTTGGCTAACTTATCAATTATTCGTTGTGGCGTTTGTCGGATTCTCATCTAAATCCTTCGATCATTGGTGTTTCAGCTTCTCTAAGTTTGGGGTGCCATAGGAGGTGGGTTTATCAGATCTTTGGATTCCGTATCTACTTGTGCGTGTGAGTTTGAGGCTTGTGCCATAGGGTTCCGCGTCATTCCACTTCTACAAGAATACCTCAAAAAACTCCTAATTGCAATAATGACTGTAATGATTCGGATGTGTTGGTTAATAATGCGTTGCTTGCTGCACATTGTGAGATGCTTGTTGCTAGGCGTGCTCTGAATATGCAGGTTAAGAAAGAAAATCTAGAACAACGGGAAAACATATTTCACACTAGGTGTTTGGTTAATGGAAAAGTGTGTACTCTCATTATTGATGGAGGTAGTTGCACAAATGTGGCTAGTGTGTATATGGTAGAGAAATTGGACTTAGCTTCTATTGAACACCCTAAGCCATACATATTGCAATGGTTGAATGATTGTGGTGAAGTTAGGGTTACACGCCAGGTGGTTATACCATTTTCTATTGGTAGGTACAAGGATGAGATCTTATGTGATGTGGTACCTATGCAGGCAAGCCATATGTTGTTGGGTAGACCGTGGCAACATGATAGAAAGGTGCAACATGATGGGTTCAATAACAAGTACTCCTTCACTCATGAAGGACAGAAGGTTATACTCGCTCCTTTATCACCTCAAGAGGTATATGTTGATCAAATAAAGATGCTGGAGAGGGAGAGGGAGGCTTCGGCCTTGGCCACAAATGGGAGTGAGAGCTTGAATTCTGCAGAAAAGATGAGAGAAAAGAGTGAGTTTGAGGGTAAAGAGGCTGGGAAAGAATCAAGACTAGTTCAAGGAGAGAAGGTGGAGAAAGAAAAGGAGAAAGAAGAGGCTAAAGTTCCAATCTCAACATCCATAGAGATTGAAATTGAAGAGGAAGTTGTTATGCATGAATCTAATGTAGTTGTTGCTGAGAATTCCATCAATGAACTTATAGAAGAGGTTGTGAGTGATGAGGGACATGGGGAGCACGTGATTGATGACGTGGAGGAGGTGAATGAGACTGTTTTGGAAGTTGTAGAGGAGAACGGGTCACATCCCCAATATCTTTCTATGACTAATATTTTTATGCCTAGTTCATTTGTTCTTAATGTGCAGGTTGTTGATGAAAACATTCATGACGAAAGTTTTATCCTATTTCCACCTATTCAAAAGGAGGTCTTTGAAGATACATGGGTTCTTAAAGCTTCCCTTTTTGACATAAATATCAGCAAGATTCGAGGACGAATCTTTTCTAAAGAAGGAGAGAATGATACGGATCCAATAGGGCAAATTTCTAACAATGGTGTGGAGCAAACTTATGTCATTCAAATGGATCTAAAAAGAGTTCAAAATCATATTCATATGATCCATATAGATTTGGGGCGTGCTTCAACTCATATGGGACAGATTTGGTGCAACACTTGCAATCATAGGCTTAGGGAGCCTAATCAAACCTATGGGGTAAAACTACACAAAGGGAAGCCTAAAGTGAAGATCAAGTAAGGTTTTTGTGAAGATTCAACTTTGTAATGATGGGCTTGCTATATTTTATTATTTAACACTTGTTTTATTTTAGCTTTGTTTGGGCTTGTATTCTAGCCATACTTTATCTTTTAAGTTTTAGAGTGTTGGGTCATGTTTTGGGCTTATGTTTTAATACTTATGTGTTATTTTAGTGTGTGATTGGGCTTGGGCCTTATGTGTTTAAGTCAGGCCCAAGAAGAGTGTCTTAGGGTTTTATTTGTTTTTCTCCTTACTATATAAGGATAAGAAATAATTGTAAGAGGGAGCTTTTAATCAAATATTTCAGAATTCTTCTCATGCCTTTGGCGTGTATAGCTTTGAGTGAGAGTGAGGATTTGCTTTCATCAATTGCACCAGGAATCTTGGCTTACTTATCAACTATTCGTTGTAGCGTTTGTCAGATTCTCATCTAAATCCTTCGATCGTTGGTGTTTCAGCTTCTCTAAGTTTGGGGTGCCATAGGAGGTGGGTTTATCAAATCTTTGGATTCCATATCTACTTGTGCGTGTGGGTTTGAGGCTTGTGCCATAGGGTTCCGCGTCATAGGTAAAGATAATATAGGAGCGGATCTTAACTTCCTTTTTAAGCATTCAAAAGCTTTCTGTTGCTCCTCTCCCCATTTGAACCCAACTTCCTTCTTAATAATTCCTGTGAGTGGTGCTGCAATCGTAGAGAAATCGCGCACAAACCTCCTGTAAAAGCTTGCAAGGCCATGAAAGCTCCTCACATCTGAAATAGATTTAGGAATAGGCCACTCCTTTATAGCTTTCACCTTCTCTTCATCTACCTCAATTCCATGTGCACTCACAACAAAACCTAGGAAAACAAGTCTATCTATACAAAATGTGCACTTCTTAAGTTTAGCATACAAGCTCTCTTGCCTCAAAACCTGCAGAACCAACCTAACATGCTCAATATGTTCGTCGAGAGACCTGCTATAGATCAAGATATCATCAAAGTAAACAATTACAAATTTTCCCAAGTATGCACGCAAAACATGATTCATTAGCCTCATAAACGTACTAGGTACATTTGACAAACCAAAAGGCATAACTAACCATTCATACAAACCATACTTTGTCTTAAATGTAGTTTTCCATTCATCACCAGGTTTCATCCTAATCTGATGATATCCACTCATAAGATCAATTTTTGTAAAGTACCTGGCACCATGAAGCTCATCCAACATGTCATCTAGCCGAGGTATAGGATGTCTGTACTTCACTGTGATCTTGACAACTGCTCTACAATCAACACACATTCGCCAAGTGCCATCCTTCTTTGGAACAAGCAGCACAGGAACAGAACATGGACTTAAACTCTCTCTCACCAATCCCTTCTCCATAAGCTCGTCAATTTGCCTTTGCATTTCCTTTGTTTCCATTGAATTGCTTCGGTAAGCTGGTCTATTTGGAATGCTAGAACCAGGTATGAAATCTATCTGATGCTCAATCCCCCTCAACGGTGGCAATCCACTAGGTAGCTCATCTGGAAAGACATCAGTGAATTCCTGCATCATAGACTTAAAACTAGAAGGAAAAGAAGAAAGGTTAATATCAGTGTCAACAAATAAAATCTCCTTATATCTTATAAGCAACATGGGCTGCCCTAAAGATATAGCACTCTTAGCCTCTATCGCTCTCACATAAAATGTATGTTTTGCCTTTTCCTCTTGCATCTTTTCTCTCACCAATGGGCCATTTATTGGTCTTGATTCTTTTCCAGCCTTTTTACCCTCAGACTCACACTTTTCTCTCATTTTTACCGCAGAACTCAAGCTCTCACTCCCCTTTGTAGCCAAGGCCGAAGCCTCCCTCTCCCTCTCCAGCATCTTTATTTGATCAGCATATACCTCTTGAGGTGATAAAAGAGCGAGTATAACCTTCTGTCCTTCATAAGTAAAGGAGTACTTGTTATTGAACCCATCATGTTGCACCTTTCTATCATATTGCCACGGCCTACCCAAAAACATATGGCTTGCCTGCATAGGTACCACATCACACAAGATCTCATCCTTGTACCTACCAATAGAAAATGGTATAAGCACTTGGTGTGTAACCCTAACCTCACCACAATCATTCAACCATGCAATCTGTATGGCTTAGGGTGTTTAATAGAAGCCAAACCCAATTTCTCCACCATATACACACTAGCCACATTTGTGCAACTACCCCCATCAATATACACTTTTCCATTAACCAAACACCTAGTGTGAAATATGTTTTTCCATTGTTCTAGGCTTTCTTCCTTAACCTGGATATTCAAAGCACGCCTAGCAACAAGCATCTCACCACGTTCAGCAAGCAACACATTATCAACAAACACATCCGAATCATCACAGTCATTATGAGTATCAATCAATTCAGTCATATTAGCGTATATCTCATCATCACTATGATCAGAATCAGACACTACACCCCCATCAGCAGTTGCTATCATAACTCTTTTATTAGGACATTGAGATGCAATATGTCCTTTTCCCAAACATTTAAAACATTTTATCTCTCTGTTAGGGTTAGAAGAGTTAGAAGTACCTGACTGTTCCTTGTTATTCCCTTGAGAAGGTCCTTTGTTAGTGGGAACTGAATCTTTGCCCCCTTGGATTGGGCTTTTGTAATCTTTCTTTTCTCCACTTCTATAGCCTGGAAATCCACCACCACTATTTGAGGACTTGTATGTGAGTTTAAGATTATTTCTGCCCTTGTGTCGCCTTTCTATTTTCATTACTTTATCTACCATATCCTCCATGGTATTGTATTGGTACATGTCAAGTTCTTCAGCAATGTAGTGGTTAAGACCACCTAGAAATCTGGACATCAACATTTGCTCATCCTCCTCAATATGAGCCCTAGCCATCATCATCTCCATCTCCTTGTGGTATTCTTCCACACTCTTTTCTCCTTGCACCAGTCTTGCCAACCTGTTGTACAAATCCCTATAATAGTGCGAAGGAATAAATCTTTGGCGCATCAACTCTTTCAAGTAGTCCCATGGTGGAACTGCCCTTAAGCCCTTATTCCTCCAAGTGGATTTCAATTGATCCCACCAGAAAGAGGCATAACCCGTGAACTCAACGGCGGCGATATGAGACTTCTTCTCCTCGGTATAGTTATGACACTCAAATATTTGCTCAGTTTTTCTCTCCCATTCAATGTATTCTTCAGCATTGTTATTCCCTTTAAATTCAGGAACTTTCATCTTTATGGAGCTCAAGTCACCATCAATTGTGTTGGTTTGGTATGTCTCGGTGTCATCATCATTTCTGCTAAGTCTAGCATCTCCACCTCTATTCCATCCTACGCCAATTCTATTACCTCCATGAACTTCTCCTCTCCCCCTTCCTTGTCCGACAATATCTTCTGTATCATCAACTTCACCTCGAACTTGAGGTTCTCGGACTTGTGGTCTATCGGGGTTAAGAATTCGATGGGCCATTCTTGTAGAAGTGGAAGCCTGTGAGACTTTCAAACTCTCCATACTTACGGTCATCCTCTCAAGAGCCCTACTGAGCCTTTGTAACTCACCACTGACTGATTTCTTAAAGATCTCATAATCGTTACCCATGTCCGATTCACTTTCACCAGTACTATCCACCACATTCTTGTCTTTACTCATCCTACCTTAAATCAACAAAGAACAAAGAGAACTAGCAAATATTGTGTTAGAAAGGAAAGCACTCAAGTGTCTGCACACTTACCACTCTTTTGCTGATTCTTCAATTGCACTTCAGAAATAAGGTCAACCAATTAACCACAAGGTGCGTTTAATGAAACAAAGAAGAAAACCTAAAGAAAGAAGGAAGCGTGCAAAAACTAGAAAGAAGACACTGACAATGTGGAAAGTAACACACAAACTAGGCTTTATGCTACTTGAAAAATATCACCTAGAGTATAGACACAAGCAAACAATACTCCAGCAATGTCAAGGAAGTAAAAGCAAGCTTAAACCAAAAACGAAACTTTGAATTCAAATAAAAACGAATCTGGACAAAAGTTTGAATTTAATTTGCTTCAATGCAAATTAAATACGGATCTATTTAAAACTACCCAAAAAGACAAGTATCAAAACCCCACAAATAGGCTAAAAAAAAATATATCTCACTCAGTGCAGCATCATGGATGAAAATGGGCATTAAAAGATGGATTTGATACCAAATCGATTTAGATGCAATTGCCTTAAATGTGCACCTTAAGATATAGGTAGATTTCTTTTGTCTCCTAATCTGGGTTCAACCCAATTCAAAATTCAAAATTGATTTCCATAAACTACAGCAATCAATTGAGATAGGTAAGGAAATATGGATGAAAAAGGAAGCATATCACAATTTCGGCCAGATCAAGATAAATATGGCAAAGGCGATTTTTTTTTTTCGTTTTTTTTTTTTTGGATTTCGAATTTTTTCTTCCAAAAGAGATTATGTGATCATTTATCAAGAAGGTGTAGCCATGAATATGCAAGCTTTCACTGAAATCAATAAGGAAGAAAAGGAAAACTCAAAAACCCTAGATCCTAAGATAAATCAAAATTTACCTCACTTTGGCTCTGATACCAACTGACGCGGAACCCTATGGCACAAGCCTCAAACCCACATGCACAAGTAGATATGGAATCCAAAGATTTGATAAACCCACCTCCTATGGCACCCCAAACTTAGAGAAGCTGAAACACCAATGATCGAAGAACTTAGATGAGAATCTGACAAACGTCACAACGAATAGTTGATAAGTAAGCCAAGATTCCTAGTGCAATTGATGAAGCAAATCCTCACTCTCACTCAAAGCAATACACGCCAAAGGCATGAGAAGAATTCTGAAATTTTGATTAAAAACTGCCTCTTACAATTGTTTCTTATCCTTATATAGTAAGGAGAAAAACAAATAAAATCCTAAGACACTCTTCTTGGGTCTGACTTAAACACCTAAGGCCCATGCCCAATCACACACTAAAATAACGCATAAATATTAAAACATAAGCCCAAAACATGGCCCAACATTCTAAAACTTAAAAGATAAAATATGGCCAGAATACAAGGCCAAACAAAGCTAAAATAAAACAAGTATTAAATCATAAAAAAATAGCAAGCCCATCATATCAATGCTGAATAAATTAGACAGCACTATCTCCATTAAACACTTTAAGCAAGGTGAGTAGCTTAGGTGTGTCTTCAAGCTTCACAAGACATTTGCCAAAGGTAAGCTCAGTCAATTCTTGTGTTACTTATTCTTGAATGTGTAAGTTCATAGCTGCTTCAAGCTTCTTAGCTTTGCTCCTTGTCACTGGTCCACTAGGGAGCACCAATGGATCCTTGCTTCCTTGATTCTCATGTGATTGGGTTTGCTAGTTCGTATCAATTATGCCAGCCAAATCTTGAAGGGGGGAGAGCTGAACTATCCTCCTCTTGCAAAGTTGGCATTGGCAGTCCTGATGTCTGCCACAAAGTTACGTCCATACTTCGACTCACACACTATAGAAGTTAGGACAGATTATCCTTTGCGAAAGGTTTTATATAGGTCGGAGCTTTCACGGCTATCCACCTGGGCAGTAATATTGTCAGCCTATGATATCAGGTATGTCTTAAGAAAGGCCATGAAACCCCAAGCAGTAGTCGGTTTTATTGCAAAAATGACTCCTCCATTAAAGTCTTCAGAATTTCCTGAATCAACCATCAAGGAGTGGAAGGTTTAGGCAGATGGAGCTTACAGATCTGGAACTTCTGAAATTGGGATCCTCTTGCAGAGTCAAACCAAGATAAAGCAACACTACGTGACAAAACTTGCTTTCAACGCTACCAACAACATAGCCGAGTACGAGACAGTAATAATGGCCCTAAAAATCATCAGGAAATAGGTATACAAAAATCTACTGTTTTTAGTGATTCACAGTTGGTTGTTAATTAGTGCTAGAGACAGTTTAAAATTTGAGAATCAAATCTCGTCAAATACGAGAAAAAGGTTTGCTCCTTAAAGGAAAGGATCAAAGACAGGCAGGGCAACCGTGAGCTTCACCAGGTGGCTAGAGGTGATAATGAAGAGGCCTATTTTCTAGCTAAAATGGCAGCAATAGAGGAAGGAGGATCATGGATGACACCCGCGTATAAGTTTTTGACACAAGATGATCTACCGGCTGATGAATTATCAGCTAAACAGGTAATAAGATAATCCTCTAAATATGCACTAATTGATGGTTGTTTGTACAAGAGGTTCTCAACTCAACCATGGCCATATTGTGTTACGGAAGTGGAAGGCTAGAAAATCCTAAAGGACATTCATGAAGGTGATTGCGAGAGCCATGATGGAGCTTGGACGATCACTCGGAAAGCATTCAGACAAGGATACTACTAGCCAATGATAATGCAAGATGCAAAGCAGCTTGTCCAAAAATGTCAAAGATGTCAAGTACATGCGAGTATTCCAAGGATCCTTGGAGAGATGCAATCAGCAATTGGAAACTCTGGCCTTTCTTTCAGTGGGGGCTAGACATCCTTGACCCATTTCTGAAGGCAGCTGGGTCAAGGAAATTCATTGTAACGACCCGAAAATCGGACCGCTACCGGCACTAGGATCCAGATCGGCTTAAGGCCGCCAGGACCCGTAGCAAGCCAAATATTCATCCTGTATACCTGTTTAATCCCATACATGATCAACAATTACATAAAAATTTAAAACTTTCTCATTTATTCATTCATTCATTCATTCATTCATTCTTTCATTCATTCTTTCATTCATTCTTTCATTCATACTTTCATTCATACTTTTACTCATACTTTCACCAAGCTTAACCTGTGCATGCACAAATC
This sequence comes from Manihot esculenta, assembly GCF_001659605.2. NCBI lineage: Eukaryota > Viridiplantae > Streptophyta > Magnoliopsida > Malpighiales > Euphorbiaceae > Manihot > Manihot esculenta. Next base: position 24,527,698 of record NC_035172.2, on the reverse strand, counting down.
ATAACATAAAACCTCGCACTGGAGTCCTCATCAAATACTCCAATGGGGTAACATAACATACATTAAGCTTGGTTTACAATAATCATCATTAACATCTAAGATCATATACTAGAGAGGGATTAACAACATACTATGGTCAAGCACAACTCTAAACTTCCATAAGCATCATTACATTACATTTCTATACTATACTTTTACATTACATCATATTCATGTCCACAGCTAACTATTACATAAAACATGACTCTACTCCTGCTGACCTCCTGGTCTACCCTGTACCTACAAACCTAGGGGTTAAGGGAGAGGGGTGAGCTATAAAGCCTAGTGAGCAGAATAAATAAACATACAATTTAAATTTCATGCTTTCATGAAATGCAACACATCACAAACAAATCACATCAAGGATGAACTTGTCACCAATAGCCCACTGCACGTTCCAATAGTGCCAGGGGCGTAGAATGGGCCTCACTGGTCTTTCTCTTACATTAACATAACATAACATTCCAATATGCCAGGGGCGTAGAATGGGCCTCACTAGTCTTTCTCTTCCATAGTGCCAGGGGCGTAGAATGGGCCTCACTAGTCTTTCTCTTCCATAGTGCCAGGGGCGTAGAATGGGCCTCATTGGTCTTCCATACCGTATCATATCATATCATAACATAGTGCAGGCTAAAGGATCATCCAACATTCATCCACATCAACAACATATTATGCAATGCAACATATTCGTGAATTCTAATGCAAGCACCCTAGTATATCTCATGGCATTCATGATGCATGTATCATGCTCAAAATTTATTTATTTGCTTTGAAATGTAATAAGTTATTCCACTCACCTCTGGCTGAAGCTCTAATGACTCTGAAGCAGCTATCTCACTGCTGAGGCCCTCGGTTCCTCGGGTCCGAACCTACACAGGTGGACTCAAATGAGGGACCAAACATCCATGAACATGACTCTAAAATACTCCCCAAAAACCCCCTAAAACACCTTAAAACAATCATATAAATCATGCAAAAGAAGGCTGAACAGGGCACTTTCGGCGGCAAGTTCGGCGGCCGAAAGTCCCTCCAGAGCTGAAAGTCATGCACCTTCGGCGGCACTTTCGGCGGCCGAAGGTTCCCTCCAGAGACGAAACTCATGCATGTTCGACGGCACCTTTGGCGGCCGAAACTCCCTTCCAGAGCTGAAAGTCCACTTTCGGAGGCAGGGTTCGGCAGCCAAAAGTTGGCCTCCACAGGCAGGTTCGACGGCCGAAAGTCCCTTCGGCTGCCGAACTTGAGTTCTTCCAAAGGGCAGAACTCAGCCTCTTACATGCACAAATGCCTCCCAACCCATTCCATCATGCATTTACCTAGTCTATAACATGCAAACTCAAGCCAACAAGCACATAGGGGTCTCAAACTAACTTAAACCCCAACCAAAGCACATCAAACATGCATATACAACATACATTGCTCAATAACTCAACAAAAACCCATAAAACCAACCTAAACATGCATTTCTACCCCACAAAACTCATAAAACTTGTTTAAAACATACTAGAATGGCAGGATCGAAGCTTGCCTCTTGAAGATCTAGAGGAGAAACGATCCTAACTTGGAGATGGGGGAGATCTCAAGTCTTTGGTCTCCAAGCTCCAAAACTAGCTCTTTTGCTCAAATATCTTCAAATCAAGATAAAACTCGTTAAAACTCTAAAGATCGGAGGAAAAACATCAAAAACGAAGCATAGGAGAGCAGGGACTCACTGTGGCCGAAAATGGGGAGAAAACTCGCCCGTTTCAGCCATAGAGCCCTTTTATAGGGGCTGCCAGACCACCTTTCGGTAGCCTAAAGTGCCTCCAAAACTCATGCAAGTTCGGCGGCCGAACATGAGGTTCGGCGGCCGAACCTTTGAAACTTTCGAAAGCCTAACTTGCCCCCCTAAACTATCCAATGTTCGGCGGCCGAACTTGAGGTTCGGCGGCCGAACCTGGAAATGCCTCCTTGGTCTTTTTCATTCAAAACTCAATTTTCTTTCTTGCTTAAAACCATAAAATACATTAAAACATTTTATGAAAACATGGTTTTACCCTTCTAGAGGTTTCCGACATCCGAGATTCCACCGGACGGTAGGAATTCCGATACCGGAGTCTAGCCGGGTATTACATTCATAATTGTGATAGTGGATCATTTCAGTAAGTGGGCTGAGGCTGAGGCAGTTTAGTCCATACCATCCAACAAGCGATCTCTTTTGTCAACAAGAATATCTTCACTTAGTTTGGAATCCTAAAGGTAGTAATCACTGACAACGAAACTCAATTTGTGAGTTTTAAGTTTAAAGATTTCTGCAGAAAATGAGAGATTGACTTAAGGTTTAGTTTAGCCTATCACCCATAGACTAATAGAATGGTCGATGTTACAAACAGGACTATCCTACAAGGACTAAAGAAAAGACTCGATAAAGCTACGGGCAATTGGCTGAGAAATTGCTCCACATACTCGATAAAGCTATGGGCAATTGGCTGAGAAATTGCTCCACATACTTTGGGCATATAGAACAACCCCAAGAATAGCCACAGGGGAAACACCTTTCTCTCTTATGTATGAGGCCAAGGTAGTAATCCCCGTGGAAATCCAAGTAAGTAGTTTCAGGACACAGTACCTTGAAATTTCAGAAAATCTTAAACAAATGCAATTCAATTTGGATCAAACTAAATTTTTATGAGAAAATGTCTAGAATGTTCAACAGTAGAGTCAAGTCACGTGCTTTTAATGTGGGGAACTTAGTCCTTAAAAGGACGAATATAACAAGCGGTAATATCGGGTCTAGTAAGTTGGGCGAAAACTGAAAAGGACTATTTAGGGTCTCGAAGATTATTTGTTCAGGGACTTATAAGCTAGCTAAGTTAGATGGCCAAGTCATTCCCCACTCCTGAAATATTTATAATTTGAGAAAATTTTTATCAACAACAGTTAACGAGGTATTTTTTTTTATTTGTTGTGTTTTTTAGTGACAAGGAATATTGGAGTTGCCTTCTTCAAAGATATTAAAGAGCATTCATTAAAGGCCACACTGTGGGTTCCATCAAGTCATGATCCGAGTGTTAGTCCTGCTGAATAAGGCATCTTATACCAGGCCACAAGGCAGATTCTGCCAGGGCATAATCTGAGCATTGTTCCCGCTAACTAAGACATTTTATGCCCAAGTCACAAGGTAGGTATCTGCCAGACTCAACGATTGGGCGTTAGTCCCATATTTATAAAAAAATTTTAAGGCTTTTTATGCTCAGACCATAAGGCAGGTATCCCTCAGGCCTAATAACTAGGTATTTGCCCCACTTATAATTTTCTAAGGCATGTTATGCCTAGACCGCAAGGCGGGTATCTGCCAGGCTACATGTCCACGTGTTGGTTCCATTTTATAAATTTTCCAAGTTATTTATTTTATGGCTACTAGTTAGAGCACCGACCTAGAGTTACGGTTAGGTGTTGACCCTTTAACAATTTTTTAGAAATTATTCAAGTCTTGTTTGGCAAAAGAAATGGAAGAGGGTTATGGACGAGTACCGATCATACAAGCAATTAGAGAAAATGTGAGAGAAAATATTTTTCATTAAAAACAAAGCATATTACATAAGAGGAGGCATATCTTCAGGTTTCTCCTCTTGAGTCTCTATTACGTCAGTATATTATACATATATTACATTATTTGCAGAGACCTAGTTGGTGGAATTGTCCTCGGCTTGTCCCTCCTCCTCTCGCTCATCCTCATCTCCTTCCTCCTCCAAGAAGATTTCATCTATCCTGGGAAAGTCTTCAGAAGGGAACTGTTTCACTAGCTCCTTCTTGACTGAATCTTAGCCCTCGATGAACATCTCCCCTTCCTGGGCCACTGTCTCCTAAAGCTCGACCTTTAATTCAATAATTCTATTAGAGGCGGCCCAGTTCTCCTCAACCTGAGACTGTAGCTCCTGGACTTGGCGCTGAAGTATGGCCACTTGATTCTCGACTTCTTTTGTCTAATTCTCAAGGGCTGATTTTGAAGTATTTTCCTGATCCAAGTTCGCCTAGAGCTTGTCCACCGACTCTAGAGTCTCTTTCATGGTTGATACGAGCAAGTTTTTTATCACATGTTGGTCCTGGGTTCCGCATCAATGATGCCTTCCACTTCGTCAACCCCAACCTTCAGCCTTAAGCACTCCTGTTACAAAAGACCTTTGTTTGTCTCCTACTCCCCAAACTTTCGTCTCAGAGCCTTGTTCCACTCTTTGGCCATATACGCACAGAGAGCACTCTCCATGACAGAGTGGATAATGTTGTTGTAGAAATCATTAGTCTCGACAACATTCAAGCGATTATGGTCTTCGGGCCTTAAGGCATCCTTTGCAATGAGGAAAGATAGATAGGGCTCTTCAAGAAGGGAGGTAGTTTGAGTCAGAGCCAACACTAGATGTTGGATGCCCCAGGGCCAAGCTGTTTCAACATTAGCGTCTTGAACAGGGGCTGCTGTAGGAGCATCCCTAGAAGAAGACTCAAGCTAAGAGGGGACTGTTTCCTCGGTTGCAAGTGGAGGAGGGGGAGGAGGAAGCATGATTATCTCCTCTGCTCGACGAGCCCATTTGGGAGGTGGATTGGACGCTCCAGCAACAACTTTGCCCTTGCGGGCAGCACAAGCCGCCTTGGCGAACTTGCTCCTTGATTTGGCCATATCTGCATAGAGCAAAAAGTAAGTTAGGCAATTTGAAGTATAAAAGAAGTTGAAAAGAAAAATACACTGCTCGTTAGCCTGGGAGGTGCTTTCCTCAAGGCTATAAAGGTTGGGCAGGTGAGGACCCCGAGCTTGGTTCGCCTGGAGATGGCTCTGCCAAGATAAAACAGCGTTCCTCACCGTCTTGGTGATATCTACTTTTGGGGACGTGGTCATTGTTTGGAGGAAGTTCAAAGCCTCTTCCTCACTCCTCTGTAGTTGAACCCCATCCTTTCTCAGAGCTCCACATACGCATTACAACTAGTACGAATGGGATCAAAACCCTCAGACACCCGGTGGCGGAGAATGAAATTTTTATTTTTCTAGCGTTTCAGGGATAAGGGGATCCAGTTAAAGAGTGTCTGATATTTTCTCCCACTGAAGAACCAGAACTCCTCATTATTTTGTATACCCAGCTAGTACAGTTGGAAGAAGAGCACAATGCTCGACTCTATATTATTATTAAAACAAACAAACTGAAAAGCTACCAAGATCTTCTAGCTGTTGGGGTGCAGCTAGACAATTGACAGCTTATGGAATCAAAGGACCTTAGTGAAGAATGAGTCCATGAAAAATTGAAAACCCACCTTCAGCTATTCTTCATAGACCATTATGGTATCTTTTGCAGGGATCTAGTCATCCATGCGAATGCTTGGAGGTGGAGCATAAACTCGGAAGATCTCTCGAGAGATTTGGTAGTGATCATGAAGGCGATCTACATCCTTCTCGGTCAGCATGAAACATCATTTATCTAGACGCTTTTGTTATAAAATACCACCCTCAACGAGACGATGAGAATAGGAGTGTGAATAGGGTCGTCGGAGGAAGAGGTTGAGGCTGGATTTCCATTAGAAGCAGAAGAAGAAGTGTTCCTATTCATTACTATGGAAGAAAAGGCGAATAGGAATTAACTTGAGTTAGTGTGTGAATGAAAAAGGATGTGTAGTCGAGTCTTTTCTAAAGTGTAGAAGTCAATTGTGAGCAAAAGTGGTATCTAGAATAGAAGTAAGATTTTTATATGACGATTTCTGCGGTAGTTTTTTAATGTGGCTCAAAGAACAAGACGATCATTATTTATAGGAAGGAGCAGGCAAAGCATCTGAGCAAGGAAAAACCAATTTAAATGAGCCACATGCCACCCAAATCGTGAAAACAACTGTTACTTTCGAATTTGAAAAATCGAAGACCAGTGGGGGACCTATGATATAACACAACAATTGCCCAAATGAGTTGTCATCATAAGACAGGATCACGTGACAAAAATTTGATAAGCCGATACGCGGTCCTACCCATGGAAAGGAAGACCCAGACACTATAAAACTTAGTTTTTCATCAAGACTCGCCCTCTTCTGAAGAGGGCGAGTCTTCACATAAAGTTACTGTTAGCAGGCACAATCCAGCAAATCCCCATTATGCCTATAATCACGGGATTCCTGATCAATTAGCGGGTGAAATCTTTTATCAATTAGCCGGCACCAGCCGCATTCTTACATAATTACTGTTAAATTCTAAACAATTACTTATATTCGTACTTTTGTTCAGTTTACTAACTTGAACGTCAAAGTGGTTGTCAAAACGCTATCCATCTCACATTCTCTTTTTTACAGAATAATCAATCGCAACACAACTCCATTTCACCCATATCATCTTGTACAAGAACAATAACAATAATAATAATAATAATACGTTTTAACAACCATAATAATAATAATAATACGTTTTTCATGTGTGTGCACATAGATATAAACAAACTTTTCCTTTCCTTTATAAAAATTATAATATTATAAATAATTTTTAAAAAATAAGAATATTTTTATGCTTTCAAAACTTTTCCCTCTTTTTATGTTGTTGTGTGAATATATATGCATGTACATATTGTAATAATTAAAATAAATTATAGATTATAAATGGTTAACCATCTTAGATTTACATTAAAAAGAATTTAATGAATTTATAGTTTTATTTGATTATAAGTAATTTATTTTGAGAATAAATATTTAAAAAATAAAAAATAATTTATAACTAGTAAAGTTTCATTATTCAACGAATAAGAAATTCGATAAATATGAATACTATTAATATCAATCTATTATATGCATGAATTTTTCAAAAAATAATATATACATATAACCCCTTAATTTTTTTTAAAAGAAATAGATTTGGTTCTTCGATTTTTATTTTAATATATTTACTTAAAATTAATTTTTTACAGTTAAATTTAATAATTATTATTATTATTATTATTATTATTGATGTAAATAATATTAAAATATATTAAATTTGAATTTCAATAATCTAAATCACATTAATAATAAAAGTTAAAATTCTAATTATAATAATTCTAATTATAATAAGATATTATTCATATTATATTAAAATATTATCTATTCTATATTCTATTTTGTTTATACTATGTTAAATATAATTTTATCTATCTTATACATTTTTAACAATATCTAAATTTTATCCTAACACGCTATATAAGAGTTAACAATTTTCATAATTAGATATATTTTTTTTAATAGTCAATTCAATTATTTATTCATACCGAATATTCATATGGTGTGTATAATATTATTGTCGTCATATATGAAACGATTATAATTCACAAATCAATTTCTTATACACTGCCGGAAAAACTCAATACTTAAAATAAGCTTCAAGAGATGACACAGAGACCAGCTAAAGGACGTTGGTCGTCCAAGATAAAATGGCCAAGTGCTTGAACTCCTCAATCTGAAAGAAAGAGTTTCTTATAGACAATTTCTACATGAAGATTTGGTATAGAGGTAAGAGCTTGATATTTACGAGCTTGTCACTAGCTGAGGTAAGTACCCTAGATTCTCTTTATATTGTCAATCTTGCCATTGCAATGTGAACATTGCCTCATATTAAAAAGAAAACCTCTCTGCATTGATGAAAGTGAGAGTGACCGCAATTTTAATTTTATTTGCTAACTATTCCACGTGTTATTTGTTGTTGAAAGGCATAAATCTTGTTAAATCATTAAAAAAACCTTCTGTCAAAAAAGAAAAAGATGTCAGTGTTTGTTGTTGGAGATGAAAGTGATTGAAAATTACAAATAATGCCATTAAGGAAAGCCTACTTTAAAACATTAATTTTGAAATAGCTTTTGCTTTTTAGCAGAAAACCAATTATTTTAAAATTACATAAATTAACATCTTCATTTTTATTGGTTGAAACTCTCGTTTGTATATGTTGAGAAATTTATAAAATATGCCATTGGCCATTGGAAAAAATAACGAAATTTCATGTTAAGGAAACAACTTATTATTTCTTGAAATTAATAAATCTCCCTTGCACAACCTGCATGAAGATTGTTACAAGTATTGTTGGACATCCTATTATTCATAAATTATCTATTATCGTTATTTTCCTCAGACACTTTGCCATTAATTATAAAGTTAGCCCTCATTTTATAATGTTTTCATTGTTGGCAATTACAGTTTTGGTCTTTGAAATTCTAGGATCCTAACACTTTCCCTACTTAAATGATCAATATTGTTATCGACTAAGCTTTGCAGAGGTCATCAATCTTCTGCTTGGACACTTGATTCTTTATCGCACTTGGAGTTACTGTTATAGATTATCTTGTGTGTTGTTGCACAAAATTGCTATGTGATTGAATACTTGGTTTTGGATGCTCTGCCCTTTGATGTCCCAATCTTCTGCAAATGTTTCTAGAGGTGGATACCTCAATCCTCTGCGCAAAATTATGCAATGAACTCCATTGACTATTGGTTCTGAGTGACGACTAGGCTGTGAAATCTCCACGGCAAGATGTTATTATCTCATCCCCTCGCACTGCTCTATAACAAATCTGTTTACCTGGACGTGACATTGATTTACCTCGTTTCCTCTTTCACACATCCCGCCATGCCTACTCTTTAAGTGTTGGCAGTCTTCATTCTTTATATTTGTTGTTTTGAAACAATATCCCCTGAATTCTTCTTTGTGGACACCCTTCTTTTTGTTTCAGTTGATCTCATGGATTCTCTGCTTTATCAAAACATATGAATGAAACCCAACTGAATTTTAACAAAACAATGTTATTTCCATTTTCGTCTTCTATATAACTATACACAGATTAGAGGTTGAGGGTTTCTTTGCATTACCATTTTATAACTCTGAATTATCACTAAGACTTCACCTATAATCATCACCTTAGACACCACATTCTTATTGTCTAGCTCATAGGTCATATCTTTTGTTGTTCTCTAATTAACTTCCATTTTTACTTCATTGTTGATTGAGTGATTTCTTAGCTTTATCACAATTGTGGTTTCCATTGACACTTGATGCATCTGTAGCTCCCTTGACATTTTCCATAGGTAGTTCCCCGATTAGAAAATAAACTTTAATCGGTATGATGATCCTCATATCATCATACCGTCTACCCCCCAAATTTATACTAACTTCTTTCTATTGCAACTTGAAAGGTTCATTTTCACTCTTGAAGAGTAAATACGTTCTCCACTATCATGATTGCTTTGTCATTGATACATATCATTTGACACTCCTTTATCCTTAGTCTCCTCTTACCCCCTCCCAGTACTCTTTTACGTTGGTATTCCTTAATTCTTCTAGTACTTGATTATGAATCTCAAGAAGTTGATTTAGGCATAAACAATAGCAGCATTTTCTTTCCTATTTATCTAAGGGATGCAAACACGATTTGAAACAGCCAGAAAATATGTTATTTTCTTACCTTCAATTACTACAAATTTATCAAGTAGATCACAAGGAACCTGATTTCTCACAGTACAAAAATATGCAAAAATAGTTCATCTTAAATAACATTAAAAGAAATTGAAGAGATACTTATATTAATCACACTCATGGGATTTCGCACTCATTCTCCTTCTCAGTTCCCTTTGGTTAGATAGAAAACTCTATCTCTGATTGTCATCGTATAACATCATTCTTCCTCTTTTGGCATCCATTTTTTGCCTTCTGTAAAGTCAGTAACCTGAACTCTCTCACTGTATAGGAATTTCACTTTTAGTGCTAATATCACTATATAGCTGGATATGCCAACCACAAGGAAATAAATTTTTTCACAAGTTAAGTATCAAGCTTATGTTGTTTACAAAAGGAAATTATAATAGGAAATAACAAATTTACTCACAAACTAGTAACACAAATATTCAGCCTTACACACGTTAAGCTTATTCTGAACCCACTTGTGTTGGGTAACCACTAGGCTCTTCTTACTCCATGCCAAACACTCTCTCTATTATCAAGGGTCTTCACCAATTAAAAGGGATATCACCTTTGTGGTCTTTGAGAAAATCCATCATTGTTGACATCTTAAATCATTAAGAGGGTTCTCATCAAACCTATTTCACCTTTATAAGTCCCCAATTGAATGGATACCTCAAGAACATACCATAATGCTCCATGTATTGAGTTTGACTATCTCGTTTTCTCTTATTTTGTCTTATTGCACCCTTAATCTTGGCCTCTACATGATTGTACCAATTGCACATTGGTCAACAACCCTAGTACTTGCAACTGCCTCCATTACTTTTCCCTTGATACTTGTATCTACATGTATCGATCTCTTCTCACAAGCTCATTTCGACTCTTGTTGTTCCCCCTTTGAGTTTTCAGGAGGAAATTGGAAATCTCTTTCTCTTGATCATGTCCCTATCTGACATGATATTTTGAAAGATACCATCACCATACTGGCTTCCTCCCTTGGGGTTAGATGTTCACACTTTTCTTACTTTTTTCTGCATCCCATTTATTCAGCATTTTAGCTATTGTATCACTCATTGAATTATTTGTAATTACAACGTCCATGAAAGCCTCTACTGCTTCACACTTTTCAACATTAGCAGCCTTATGTAGTCTTACACTTGAATAACACTACTCTAGGAAAACAAGAATGCATAAGCCACCCACAGCGGATGCCTCTTTATTCCTATTACATGTTCTCCCCCTATCTAGTTTTCCTCCATTTCTCCCCAAGGTCCTTTCATCCTCTTGAAGCACTTCTATATAGGCAATTTATAGTCTAATGCATCTTTCCCCATGGCGAGCATTTCACAATGCTTACCAGTTTCTCCTTCATAATGTTTCGTTTATCAAATTTTCCTCTGTCGCCTTCTCTCCAGCTTGTTTTAATTAACACACATCATGCCTTATTTTATGTTTGACACTTTTGGTGGCTTCCCCACTTATCACTTTGACCCCTCTGTTTGGGTTGCTAATAATGAGATACTGAGAGTTGAACTTCTCTTCAACTCATTGTTAGTCTAAGTGACTAACTCTTGGCTATCACTGGTACAGTACAACCCTTCTTCACATTTTTTTAATACTCATTCTTTGTCTCAAGTTTCAACCATCTCTAAAAATCATCCAACCCAATAAGATCCAACATACATTTATGTTACTCATGAGAGGTGAAAATTTCACTTACATGCTTTACTTACAAACTCAATATTAGAGTTCACCAACTCTTCTTTCATTAAATTTTTAAAATAAAAACTATATAATTAATTTGATACTGTGAGTTCACCTTTATTAAATTGGTGAAAATAAATTTGTTAAATTAAAAATTAATTTCATTTCTCTTAATTTTTATTTTTTTCTATTCATGGCCAGTGTTTTCTGGATCCACCCAAGCACATTTTCAATAATTTCACCTATCTTGAGTAAGGGATGGTTTCTCTGTCGATGTATAGTTATGGTGTGCCTCCTGTAGCTTTGGCTCCCATCCCCAAATTTGGATGGTAGTTGTGGATTTTGGTTGGATTTGTGTTTATTTCTTTTTCTTAAATCTTTTTACAAACCTGAAAATGCAGTGGTTTATTTGAGTTTCAAAATTGCATTTTCAGAAAATCAACTTTTTATTTAAAAAAAAATATCTACCTGTATCTGACATAAAATCTCAAGAAGTCATCACCGTATCCAGTGATCAATCTATTCTTAGATCAGTGATGTTACAAACTTTTTTCTTTGTCCTCTCCTAAATTAGTTTCCTTAGTGTAACACCAGTAGATCAGATGAATTTAAAGCGTCTTTTAAAGGTTTATGGAGTTTTGGGTCATGATCTATCATGGAGTTTCTTTTCTAGTGTTGGTTGACGTCTTCATTCATATTTGGTCCTCAGACTGCAAGGAAGAGGTGAATTAAGATACGCTAACTTAAAATCAGTGAATTTATAAAAGTTCCTCTTATGTATCTTTCACCATTAAATCTTTTTATGCAATTCTGTTTATTCTTAATTTGAAAACAAAAATTTTATTAGAATTTAATTTAATTTAATTATTTTTTATTAATTTTATTATTTGAAATGAATGAAATTATTTATTTTTCATTTATATGAAATTTTATATAATTTTATACAAATTTGTTTAAATTTTTTTTATAAAATAAATCACACTAAATAAAGTATATGCTATAAAAAAATTATCACATTTATTAATAACAATCACTAATAGGTTGTGACTATTATATATATATATTTATTTAAAAAAAAAAAAAGTGGGTTATTGAATAAATAAATATGTAACTTTATATCCCGAAAGAAAAGCAAACTGTACCTTACGTGCCAAATTCAACAAAGCTAACCAATCAAATCTTGACAGTCGTTGCCTAAAAATTCATTGCGGTGCTTAAAGGCCAAATTTATATTAAAATATAAAAATATTACTATCTAGTTTCTATTATATAAATAAATTTTTTAATTAATTTTTTAATTTTAAAAACTATATTAAAATATTTTTAATATTTTAAAAATTTATTAATTAATCTCTTTATAATTTTAATTATTAAATATTATAAAAAATTTAAAATATTAAGAGTTTAATTAATAAATTTTTTAAAAATATAAAAAATATTTTAATAATTTTTTAAAATTATAAAAATTATATAATAAAATATTAAATAGTAAAATTAAAAAGGAGACTAATAAATAGATTTTTTAAAATATCATATATATTTTTTAAAATTAAGAAGATAATTAATAAATTTTTTATATAATAAAAATTAAATGATAATTTTTCTTAAAATATAATTTCACTCAAATGAAAATTTCTTACATATATGTATACGCATCTAATAAAATGATTTTAAATATATTTTTTGTATAATTTGTAAATTTCTTACAATTTATAAAAGATTAATCATCGTCTTTCACCCCAAATTAACCCATGAAATATTTTTATCAATATAAAATACATTGCATTTTATATGCTCAATAAGTTGTATCAAAGGGCAAGTAAAATAATAAAATTCAAACTCAGCATAAGATAAATATAAAAGGCTAACTTATAAATTTTTACTCAAAAAATCTAGTGTACTATGAAAAAATTAATCTATCTCAAGAGCACCTAAAAAAAGCAAACAAAAGCTCTCTAGACATTCGTTAATTGTCACTAGCTCATGCTATTTTCGATGAGCATTAACACAGTTGAGAAGAAAACAAATTACACTCACAAAATCAAAAGACTTTGATGAGCTGAGATTCAGAGAAATAGAATTTTTACAATGGGCTCTGTAAAACTTAGAAAAAGCCTCAACCTAGAAGAGAGTATTCCTCCTTTTATAGGTTTCTTTTTGTCTGCTAGTGACGTGCCAAAAGAACGAGTACCAGTAGACCATATGTCCCTGCCACGCTGATTCGGACGTACGTGGGAATCAAATCTTTGACCCATGCGTAACGGCCTTTGATTCTCCCTGGGCACGGATGGGCGGGTCTGCAAGATGAACGGATGGGTCTTACTCTGGGTTCCTGGTTGGGCCAGCCAGGCTGGGCCGGGTGAAGGGAACAAGATCGGGTTGAAGAGGGGCTCCCCTACGGAGCTGGAGAATGGGCCATCCCAGTTGAGGCGCGTCAGGAGAGAGCCCGACCTTACCATTTGAATGAACCAGACCTTATTCATACTAAGGGCTCGAAGATATCTGAGTAATGGGCCGATATCATGGGCCTCGTCTCTGATTCGGACGAAGAAATCTCGCGGTCATCAATTGCCCCTTTACCCTCTCGGCAGTTATTATCTGACTGTCGAGGGGGTAAATATCGAGGACCATCATGACCGCGCCGCCCAAGGACAGTTTCTTCTAAGACGCTTGGACGCCCTTCTGTCTTGTTACCATTTCGAATTTTGAACTCTTTCTGCCTTCTTGGAGTATTTGCCATCTGTGATTCCTTACGCCATTCGCCCACCTCGTCTCATAGCTTCGACCATTGTTAAGGTACGCTTCTCTTCTTCACTCCCCATGGATAGCCCCAAAATTCCCGATGTCCTCCGGATCAAGTCTAACGATACCCCATCTTCCTTAAAAAACTTTTTCTCTCGGGAGTATTTAGATACTCCCCTTTTTCGCATTCGAGCTCCCCTCCCGTATGAAAGGATCGTTCTTCCTGATCCTCCTCCCTCTGGTTTAATTGATCCTCAGGAGGGTCTTAACTTGGTATTCTTCGCTAAACAGAGGGAGTATGGTTTAACCTTTCCTTTTTCGCCTTTCTTTGTCCAGGTTTTCCAACACTTTCGTATAACCCCTCGGATGTTGGTCCCCAATTCCATCTTGTTCATGTCCTCTTTTGAATCTGTGTGTCTGAGTTGGGGATTTACACCCACGGTGTCTTTGTTTGTGTACTTCTTTTGATTGGTCAGGGGAATCCAAAATTTTTATTATTTTTCCCCTCGTGGGAAGCTTTCAATTTTTACGGGTCACAAAGACTCAATAAAGGGCTGGATGGAGGGCTTTGCAGTAGTGGAGCTTAAGAGGGAGTCCGGACTTGTCTGGGACTTAGAGCTCTCATGGGAGGATGTTCCACTGGACTGCAATGACCTACCCCAGCTAAGCCTCACCGAGCAGGTCGGGTACATTCGACTGACTTCTGTCGAAATGAAGTATGATGTTGAGAAGTGTATGTTTATTTCTAATCTCCGTGATATCAAAGACGCTGGTACTTGACTCTTCTCAGTAGCGTTGCTTTGCTTTAGATTTGTGTGACTGGCTACCTGATTTTGTGTTGATTTTTGGATTTTTACAGCTTCCCAGGTGAAGATGGACCAAATTAAGCCCCCTAAGAATTTTTGTCTGTCCCGAGAAAGCATGAACGCTGCGCTGGACATTCTGCATGCAGGAGGACGCGTTTCCGAGGCTACCGAGGAAGTAGCTCGGGTTATTACTTCTACCACAATGAGCCGACCTCCCAGGTTGACCTCCAAGGGTACTAGACCTTCCAAGCCCTCCCGAAGCAGCCAAGGGAGCTCGGCTCCTCTCCCTTTTCAAGCCTCCAGGCCTCGACGGAATGACAATACACAAACTGTGAGGGATCCGGAGGTTGCTGCCAAATTGGCTGAGGGTCTCGGACTTGTGAGGACAGATGATCTTCATTCTTCTGCCGAGGTTTCCGTGGAACTTTTAGAAATTGTCCCCATTGATGAGGTGGGCCCTGAGGACAAAAATGAGGCGAGTTCGAAAGGACAGAATGCCCAAAAAATTTCTTCCGAGGTCGTCTCAACAAAGGAGGCTGTAACTGGGCCTACAGAGGTAGCTCCTCTACAGGGGTCGATGGTTGTTCCTCAAGGTGTGGCCGAAGGGGCCGGGAGCAAGCGTCCTTTGCCTGCCGAAGAATTCGGCCCGACTCCCTCTTTGAAGAAAGCCAGAACCTCTGGGCGTCCTGCCCCTCCCTTGCCTCCTTTGGAGAAAACGAAGACTTCCGTGGTGCCTCTGCTATCTGCCCCAGATAATGATATATTAAATGCAGAAGACATCACGCATCAGTCTTCGGCAGGGGTCGTGGCAGAGATTTTGCGAGAGCGGATGTTCGGAGGGATCACAGATGCTTCAGACTCTCGTCTACTGGCCTTGACTGGCCATTTGGCGGGCTTTACACGGGAGCAAGCAACCTTCTGTTCCTTACCACGGAAGGAGCTCGGAGAGAAGATCAGAGAGATGCTCCTGATGGTAAGCTGCCCCTTTTGCTCTCACTTTGATTCTTTTAATTTCTTTATCCTTATGGGCATTTCCTTTTTGCATTAGGCACTGGGCCTTTCCATGGAGGCAGATGCTCGTGACCTCTCTCTACGAGAGTCTGTCGACCGTAGGATTGAGGAAGCTCGTCGAGATGAGAACCTATCTGCAACCGTTGATGCCCGGGGCAACCTCGCGGCAGCCCGAGAGCATACTGTGTCTCTCCAGACGGAACTGTATGCCGCTTATGAGGCCTTAAAGAGGGCCGACGGAAAGGTAGCCAATGCAGAGGAGTATGCCAAGTCCGTGGAGACAGAGTTGTTTAACACTCGAAGACTTCTTGAGGAATCTAATGAGAGGGCAGCTACAGTTGAGGCTCGTTACGAGGGGGTTTTGAAGCAGCTATCTTCTGCGGCGGAGGGCCTTCGCGAGAGGGATGAGGCTATAAGCCAGAAGGAGGAGATTCAGCGCCAGCTAGAGCAGCTGAAGGTAAAATTAGACTCCACCTTGGCTCTGAAGGACAAGGCCTTAGCCCGCATCGTAATTTTAAGGCAAGAGCTGAGTGGGCAGGCTGATAGCATCAAGGGTCTAACTTCAGCGGCAGAAGAGTTTAAACTTCAAAATCAGCAACTGTGCCAACAAGTCACGGACCTAGAGACGAGGTGCTCAGCCCTGTCTGAAGAGGCCAAATTAGCCGAGGATAAGGTCCGGCTGGAGATTGAAAAGCACTTGAAGGAGTATAAGGAGTCCCCTGAATTGAAGAAAGAGACCCAACAGGCCTGTGAAGCTTACCTCCAAAATTACAAGGATTCTTCTGAGTTAAGAACCGAGATAGCTGAGGCCTGTGAGAAGCGACTTGCAGAGTATAAAGCTTCGGAGGAGATGAAAGAGGCCATATGGTATAAGGGTCTCCGTATGTTCGTCTCCGGCTTCAACTGAGGTTTAAGAGAGGCCAGGCATAATCCATCTGTCCCCCTGACCGTACTCCGAGCTAAGGAAGAGGATTCCGATGGTGAGATCGTGGCCTACGGGGAGGACGATATGCCTCTGCCCAAAGGGACTTCTCTTACTAAAGTTGGGCCTTCCGAGGCAGGATCCGAGCTGAATGCAGAGGATGTGGGAGTCCTCAACCCTGAGGTAGGTGTTGCCGAGCCTCAGATGGAAGGTATAGGACTAGGAGGGGGAGGTGCTGGACCTCCAGGGCTGGAGATCGTTCCTTTTGTAAATGCCGGGGAGTCTGAGCGGGAGGAGGGCAGACCTCCCTCGAGTAGCAATGTAGACAGTGTAATCGCAGATAGTGTAAATAGAGTGAGGGATAATATAGATACTAATGTAACTGAGGGTGATGCCCCTAAGCAGGTGAGTCCTTTGAGGACGATCTTTCATTCAGAAGAGTAGAAATAGACTGTAATTGTTTTGCCCTTTAATGATATTTTAGTTTTCCAAGTGTATGGATGCTTTGAGTTATTTTACTTGTTATTCCTTTATTCATGATTTTCTCCTCCTCCGGGGACATTCTCCCTGCAGGCCTTTTCCGAGCTGAACTAGCCTTATTCGTGAGCTCGGTTTTCAATGGCGGGTTGAATTTTCCATAGGCCTTTATGGTTTTATTTGTGACTTTCTCATGACAGTAAATCTGATCAAGTACCTCTTAGGGGAATAAGCAGGGCTGACTTTCTGCTCTGAACTCCGTCCTTCTACGGACCGAGGTTGGGACCTTGTCTGGCCGAGTCATGGGGTTTTCCTTCGGCTTCATGAGGCTTTGTATCCTTCTATTTGTTTGTCAGACCTTCCGAGCTCGTTTATGAGTTTAATTCACAAGCGAGGACAGTTTGTCGCTACTTGGGAGTTGTTACTGTCTCTCAGGTCCCACTGCCTTTTCGGCAGTTGTTTCAGGAGGGGCGAGGGGATAAACCCTTGAAGTCTCTATACTCCTCAGGTCAACACTTCCAGTTTAGAATATGCTGACACGTCCTTGGCGATGTGAATGGGCTGGGCCTTGGTGATGCAGGATGCTTAAAGGTTTCTAAGTAATGGCCAGGCGTCATGGGCCAGGGCCCTGTTCGAGGCGAGGGAACCCAGCGGTCATCGTCGATTGCCCCTCTACCTTCCTGTTAATTATTATCTGACTGTGCAGGTTTCCAGAATCATTATGACCGCGTCTGTTCACGTTCAGCTTTCCCCATAAATTCTTTTCATCTCATTGTCGCCTCACTTTTCGAATTTTCTTTACTCCTTTCTATCTTCAGCTTTCTCTTGTTCTTCGTGTACGTTGTCACCTCTATTTTCTCAGCTTTTTCCTGCGGGATGTGCAGTCTTTCTCTTTTCGTGAATAGCTTTTAAGAATTCTACTGCCGCTGGCCTAGCGCCTAGCATCACCCTGCTCAGAATTACAGCTTTGCTTTTGGGATATATACGCTGGTATCCTTTCCTTACCTCCTGGAGTTCTTTAGTAATTCAGATTGGCTTTTCAATTGAGGACCTCTGGTTTCGTCATCCCCATGTCTTCTTTTCGTACTGTTTACCAAAGCGAGGCTTTCATGTCTTCAAGGTGTCCCTTCAGTGTTCCACAAGAGGTTGAAATTGTATTATGCAGATCGTCAGGCTGGCCCCCTCCCCTTGCTTCCTTCGGAAAGGAGGGGAAGACTTTCGTGGTGCTAACATTCACTTGTTCCATTGCTCTTCAGAATATTTCGCCAATTTTCTGGTGTTGCCTTCACTTGTTCCATTGCCCTTCAGAATACCTTGCTGGTTTTTTGTTGGCGCTTCAGGCAGGTGAACGGGTAACGATGCCGATCTCCCTGGGACTTTAACTCGAAGACTTATGTTTTTCATGAGATCGGCATATAATATCTGAGCTCGTTCGTATGTATCGTGAATCACACCTCAAGACGGAGCTCAGCCGGCTTACGAAGTTGATTTTCCGAGCTATAAGATTTCTTCTGAATCGAAAGCTAAGATAGTGGGGTAGGCGATAATGATGTAAACGTAGATGATGATGTATTTGGGCATGTAAATCCTTTAAGGATAGCCTTTTATCCCGTAGTGTTGGTATTTGTGACATGCTGTAATGTGTTTTTCTTTTAATGAAATTTTTATTTTGCGTTCATACTCGAACTGTCCTTTCTTTATCATAAATGAAGTACTTAGATTGCTTGCTCCGTAACTTTTCCCGAAGGATCTGCTGTATTGCTTTCTCCTT
Source organism: Manihot esculenta (assembly GCF_001659605.2). Taxonomy (NCBI): domain Eukaryota; kingdom Viridiplantae; phylum Streptophyta; class Magnoliopsida; order Malpighiales; family Euphorbiaceae; genus Manihot; species Manihot esculenta. Next base: position 24,508,811 of record NC_035172.2, on the reverse strand, counting down.
CTTGCCCCTTTGATCGTTCAGAGCTAGAGTTCATTCAGTCAACTGAGCTTTTGACTTACTTTTTTCCGAGCTAGACTAGGCGTACTCGTGAGCTCTGTCGTAATGATGGACAAGGTTGATCTTTCTGCCTTTAGCCTTGTTTTGACAGGAATTGGAACTGAGGTTTTATCTGTTCCTGCCGCTAAATGTTCCTCGGGTTGCCCCCTTTACTGCCTCAATGTTTATTACATAAAGATTGAAGGAGTAAATCTCTATATTTCATTTATACTTGCACAGTTTTGGTTTAGGCGATTTTACTCCGCCATTTTATTTGTGAGCTTGGATGTCTGGTCCCTCTCGGGGTGGTTCTTTGTCAGTCGGTGCAACTTAGTCTGTATGCTCTACTGGGAGGGGAGTTCGGCCTTTGTCGTTTTCCCTCTTCTTGGGCTATTTTTACTAAATGTCTATTTGTGGCAAACTGGTTCGAGCTCTGTTTTCTGTTGTTCCCTCCACATTGAGCTTCCTTCTGTCCGAGTGTTCCCTATTGCAGTTTTATCCGAGCTGGGGACTTGGTCCTTGGTTCTTTGCTTAGGCTTTTATGCCTATAGCCCCTGATGCTTCTTATGCCCCTGAGTGTTTTCCGGGCTCTTTGCAGTTTGGACTTCTCGAGGTCGATGCCGCATATGATGTTCCTCGGCTGAACTTTTTCACCCTTCCGAGCTCATTTTTTGAGGTCGGCATGATGTTGTGGCGCTCTTGGGGATTGTGCTCCGCGTCTTTTTTAGGAGGTCGGAGTCTGGTTCTTTTTTGGTACCTTAAGACTCAGCTTTCTCATGAGATTGGAACTGTATTTTATGAGTTGTTCCGGCGTGTGATATTGGGAATTTTCGCTCCGGGAGGTTATTAAAACCTTCGTCGACCGTTCTCGTTTTTCCGGGAGTTCTAGGGGATCCCAGTTTACTTTGTTTTCCCGGGAGATCTTGGGGATCCCGGTCTTCTTTGTTGTCCCGGGAGATCTTTGGGGATCCCGGTCTTCTTTATTTTTCCGGGAGATCTTGGGGATCCTGGTCTTCTTTGTTTTTCCGGGAGATCTTGGGGATCCCGGTCTTCTTTGTTTTTCCGGGAGATCTTGGGGATCCCGGTCTTCTTTGTTTTCCCGGGAGATCTTGGGGATCCCAGTCTTTTATTATTATTTTCCGGGAGATCTTGGGGATCCCGGTCTTCTTTGTTTTCCCGGGAGATCTTGGGGATCCCGGTCTCTTTTTTTTTTTTTTAAGTTTGAAAGTAGCAATGTGAATTTATAGTAAAAGAAAGAGATTGGATCATAACAGCGTCTATTTGCTTTGTTTTGAAATATAATCTATCTTTTGTACTTAATAATATTTCAAGGAAAATACCTTTTAAGATGCTGAATATTCCAGGCGTGAGGTTCAGGGTTTTCTTGCATATCCTCAATTCGATATACTCCTGGTTTGACCACTTTAGCTATTCTGAATGGGCCTTCCCAGGTCGGTGCTAGCTTTCCTATTGCCGCTCTTTTTCCCGTAGCCTCTAGATTTCTTAGGGCCAAATCTCCTACCTTCAGGCTTCTTTCTCTAACCCTTTGATTATAGTCATGGGCCGCTCTTTGCTGATACGCGGCAGTTCGAACTTGAGCTTCCTCCCTGACTTCCTCAAGAGCATCCAGGTTACTTCTTAACTTGTCTTCGTTGGTGCTTTCACTGCTGAACTGAACTCGATGTGTAGGAACTTGTAGCTCGACTGGGACTACGGCCTCAGTACCGAATGCGAGTGCAAAAGGCGTTTCCTTAGTGGATGTTCTGGGGGTAGTTCGCAGTGCCCATAGGATGCTGTTGAGCTCTTCTGCCCAATTTGCTTTTGCCCCATCCAGTCGTTTTTTCAATCCTTGGAGGATGGCTCGGTTGGTAACCTCTGTCTGGCCGTTGGTTTAAGGATGAGCCACTGAGGAAAATTTATGCCATATTCCCATGTTTGTCGTAAACGCTCGGAAAGTGCTGCAATCAAACTGCCTGCCATTATCTGAGATAAGTACCTTTGGTATGCCAAATCTGCAGATAATATGTCCCCATACGCAGTCTATCATCTGTCGAGCTGTGATCGTGAGTACTGCCGCTGCCTCCGGCCATTTTGAGAAGTATTCCACAACCACCACCACGAACTTTTTCTGCCCCATGGTTTTGGAAAAAGGTCCCAGGATGTCTATTCCCCATTGTGAGAACGGCCATGGACTGGATATGCTGGACTGAGGAACGGCCGGGACATTGATGGCATTGGCGAACCTCTGACATACATCGCACCTGCTGATGAACTCTTTTGCTTCTTTTTTTACAGTGGGCCAGTAATATCCTTGCCTGAATATCTTATTGGCCAATGTTCCCGCTCCTTCATGAACTCCGCACGTCCCTCTATGTATTTCCTCCATCACCTTTATTGCCTCTTCCGGGCTCACGCACCGGAGCCATGGGCTGGATTTTCCTCTTCGGTATAGGGTCCCCCTTACCGCCTGGTAGTTAGCCGCTCGGGCTGCTATCTTTCTTGCTTCATCCTTGCTTTCAGGGAGCTTTCCTTTCTCTAAATATTCCAGGTATGGGGTCATCCAAGTCTGGGTTTGTTCCGCTTGCAATACCATGTTTGTTTTACTAAAAGTAGGCGTATTGACGTGTTGTATGTATACCTCATCAAGGAGCTGTTCTAATTCTTCTTTGGTTAACCGACTAAGCAAGTCTGCTTCTTCATTTTCCTCTCGTGGTATTCTTTGAAATTTGACAATAACTCCTCGATCCATGAGCTCGGCCTCTATCGCTTTTACCTTTGCTAAGTAATTCTGCATGGTTGGATCCCTGGCCTGATATGCCCCAGTTACTTGATTGATTACTAGTTGTGAGTCACTATTCACCTCGAGGTCAGTTGCCCCCACTTCTATTGCAACCAGCATTCCGTTTATTAGGGCTTCATACTCTGCTACATTATTGGAGGCTTTGAATCCCAAACGTAGGGCGTAGCAAACCTTGAATTCCCCGGGCCCCTTAAGCATTACTCCAGCGCCGCTGCCTCCAGCGCTTGAAGCCCCGTCTACATATAACTTCCAACTGAAGTTCTGGGAGAGTTCTTCCTTTCTTTCCTCCCTCGACGCTCCTGAGGATGATTCTCCTTGTTTCTCATCGAATGTACACTCCGCTATGAAATCAGCGAGGGCCTGAGACTTTATAGCTGTCCGAGGTCGATACTCTAGGCAGTAAGGACCGATCTCCACAGACCAAGCTAACATCCGTCCTGAAGTCTCCGGTCTATGTAAGATCTTCTTCAGGGGTTGATCTGTCATGACAACTCCTTGGTGGCTTTCCAGGTAAACCCTGAACTTCCGGACTGCCAGCAGTAGAGCATACGCTATCTTTTCAATATTCAGATATCTGACCTCGGCATCTTTAAGCACCTTGCTGACATAGAAAACAGGCTTCTGCTCTCCTTCTTCCACCCTTACCAGTACGGCGCTAACTGCCTGTTCAGAGGCTGCCAGGTATATCAGAAGTTCTTCACCTTCTATGGGACTACTGAGCACATGAGGCGAGCTGAGATAACTTTTGAGTTCTTTGAAGGCTTCACGACAATCTTCTGTCCATTCGAAGTTTGGCACTTTCCTTAACTTTCTGAAGAACGGTAGACACTTTTCTGCCGACCGTGACATGAATCGATTGAGTGCCACCACTCTCCCGGTCAGTTTCTGGACGTCTCTTACACAGGCTGGTTCTGACATATTCAGTATGGCTTCTACTTTTTCCGGGTTGGGCTCGATGCCTTTCCCACTCACCATGTATCCCAGGAATTTTCCTCTTCTGATGAAGAAAGCGCACTTTGCGGGATTCAGCTTCATTCTGTACTGATCTAATACCCCAAATACCTCCGTCAAATCTGCCATATGCTGTTGGAAAGTTAGGCTTTTTACCACCATATCATCCACATACACTTCGACATTTCTGCCAATTTGATTCTTGAAGATTTTATTCATCAATCTTTGGTAGGTTGCCCCAGCGTTTTTCAGCCCGAAAGGCATAGCTCTGTAACAGTAAGTCCCATCTTCGGTTATGAATGAGGTCTTCTCTTCATCCGACCTGTACATTGGGATTTGATGATAACCAGACATTGCATCCAAAGACGACATGTAATCAAAACCGGCCGTAGAGTCGACCATTTTATTAATATCAGGGAGGGGATAACAATCTTTAGGGCAGGCCTTATTCAGATCAGTAAAGTCTATGCACATCCTATATTTGCCATTGGCTTTTTTGACTAATACAGGATTGGCCAACCACTGTGGGTACATAACTTCTCTAATAAAGCCTGCCTCCTCTAACTTCTGTACTTCCTCCTTGGTGGCCTGTTGCTTCTCCCTTCCTACTACCCTCTTTTTCTGCTTTACCGGTCTGGCTTCAGGGAGGACATTCAATCTATGGGTCATCACCCCGGGGTCAATTCCAGGCATGTCCAAAGGCTTCCAAGCGAAGCTTGATGCATGACCTCGAATCAAGGACATCACCTCGGCTTTCTGCTCCTTGGTGAGGCCGGCGTTGAGACTGAAGGCTTTGTTGGTTTCCGTTTCTGATAAGGAGAAAGTCTCCAGCTCCCCCACCGGCTCTGTCCTGGCCTCTGTTTTCTCATCTCGGACCTCCAGGACTTCTGAATCCATCCTTTCCTCTGCTGAGCTCGGCTCCGCTATGGTAGCCAGGTACACTGCCCTTGCTTCCTCTTGACTTCCCCAAACTGTTCCCACCCCTGCTTCTGTGGGGAACTTCATTGCTAAGTATCTGATACTGGTGACAGCCTCAAAATCAAACAACACAGGTCTTCCCAGGATCGCGTTGTAGCTCAGGGGGAGTTTAGCTACCAGAAACACTGCATAATGGGTGCGAGTCCTTGGGACTTCTCCCAGAGTAAGGGCTAGCTTTACCTTTCCTTCCACCGTCACTAGCGTTCCTCCTATCCCTTTAATCGGGGCCTGGTCTCGGATTAATTGCTCTTCAGGAATACCCATCTGCTGGTAGACTCGGTAAGGCAGCAGATTCACTTTGCTTCCATCGTCCACTAGAACCTTCTTTACCTTATAGTTGTGGATGATGGCCTCAATGACGAGGGCATCATCATGGGGCATCTGAATGTCCTGAGCGTCTTCCGAGGAGAAAGAGATGGTTGTTGAAGAGTGTTCAACGACTTGCATGACCTCGGCGCTACTGTTTCCTTCTTCTCTGCTCCTCTTTTTCCCCCTTCGGCTCATCCGACCCCCCGTGCCTCCTACAATCATATGGATGGTTCCGCTGGACCCATCATTTGCGGGGTTAGCTCCCGTTCTTCGCGGCGTTTGGACTGTCGGAGTCGGCGGAGGCCTCTGCCCTTCCGGCTTCTTCACGAAGTTCTTGAGGTGACCCCTCTTTATTAACCTCTCGATCTCGGCAATCAACTGAAAACAGTTATTGGTATTGTGGCCGTGCGTGTGATGGTACTGACAGTACTTGTCAGGATTTCGTTGGTCTGCCTCAGCTCTTAGGGGCCTAGGCCACTGTAAGAACTCCTTATCTTGTACGGCTATGAGTACCTCGGCCCTTGAGGCGTTGAGTGGGGTCGGCTTCTCCGGGACTCAGGAGGGCCGTGATCTTTGTACTGGGTCCTGAGAAGGGAGGGGTCTTTGATCTCTGCACTCCCAAGGCTATTTATAGGGCTCAGGCCTTCTACCATGCTTTCTCTCGTGTTTCTCCAGCCTCTTTTCCTCCGGTGCTTTTCCTTTATCTGTCAGTCCCCTAGCAAACCTGCTTGTTACCAAGGCATCGTCCTGCCTGATGTATTTTTCGGCCCGCTTCATCAACTCAGCCAGTGAGGTCGGAGGTTTCCTGCTTAACGAGCCGAAGAACTCGGCGGAGGTTGTCCCCTTCTGCATGGCCTCTACTGTCCTTCCTTCGTCGAGTTCGGGGATCTGGAGGGCTTCTGTATTGAAACGAGCGACATATTCCCTGAGCGACTCTTCTCTCCTTTGCCTGATTGTTTCCAAGTAGCTCGTTTTCCTATCGGCGGGAACACCAGCAATGAAGCGGCTGATGAAACGAGTGGCCAAGTCTCTGAAACTGTTGATGCTCCCAACCTCCAGGTTATTAAACCATGCTCTTGCTGGGCCTGATAACGTCGTTGGGAATACCTTGCACATTAAAGCATCCGATAAAGTCTGTAGCTCCATGAAGGTCTTGTAGTTAAGGACATGTTCTCGGGAGTTCCCAGTTCCATCGTAGGCAGCCATAGGTGGCATCATAAACTTCTTAGGTACGGTCTCCTGTTGCACCCATTTCGAGAAAGGAGAAGAGGCAGGTAGGAGAGTTTGGTTCTGTTCCTTCATTCTCAGCTCGACCAGAAGCTGCTCTTTCAGCCTTTGCAGCTTTTGGTCTACGCTATCATCCTCTTGCCTGGGTCTCTTTTCTTGGCGATATTCCTCCCCCACTGCTTCACCTCCTGTTTCCCTGGTGGTTCCGGCAGAATAGCTGTCGGCTTCGTCATTTTCTATCATCTCCCTCACCCTTCTCCCATGAACTCGAGCCTCCGGTTCTTCGTCTTCCCCGATTCTCCTCTCTCTTTCTCCAATGTCACGGCTGTCGGTTTGAAGGTGGTTATGGGTTGGTCGGGGCTCATTTGAACGGGGTTCTTCTACCACCGGATGTGCGTTCACTGGGGTGCCAAGGCCCCTTTGCTGCATTATCTGCCCCAACCAGTGGGTGGTGCTTTGTAGCTGGAATGCGATAGTTTGGAGGTCCTGGTTGGACAAGGCCACTGCGGGCGCGTTCCCTGTCAAGCTTGGCGAAGGGTTGAAAGAAATGAGTGGTTGGTTATTGGTAGTCGTAGGACTAGAAAAAGAGAACTGTTGTCCTTCTTGGGCAGAGTTCAGGTCATTGTGGGTGCTATTGTTTTCAGTGGGGTTAGCCATTGTGGATCTCAGTGGGTTTTGCAAGAATGGAAACTCCGGTGATGAAAGATCAACCTCGTTTCCCACAGACGGCGCCAATTGATGAGCTGAGATCCAGAGAAATAGGGTTTTTACAATGGGCTCTGTAAAACTTAGAAAAAGCCTCAACCTAGAAGAGAGTATTCCTCCTTTTATAGGTTTCTTTTTGTCTGCTAGTGACGTGCCAAAAGAACGAGTACCAGTAGACCATCTGTCCCTGCCACGCTGATTCGGACGTACATGGGAATCAAATCTCTGCCCCATGCGTAATGGCCTTTGATTCTCCCTGGGCACGGATGGGCGGGTCTGCAAGATGAACGGATGGGTCTTACTCTGGGTTCCTGGTTGGGCCAGCCAGGCTGGGCCGGGTGAAGGGAACAAGATCGGGCTGAAGAGGGGCTCCCCTACGAAGCTGGAGAATGGGCCATCCCAGTTGAGGCGCGTCAGGAGAGAGCTCGGCCTTACCATTTGAATGAACCAGACCTTATTCATACTAAGGGCTCGAAGATATCTGAGTAATGGGCCGATATCGTGGGCCTCGTCTCTGATTCGGACGAAGAAATCTTGCGGTCATCAGACTTCACATAACTAAACTAGAAAAACTCAAAAATAAAAATCATATATAAAGTTTGGCGCTCTCTATTGAAAAAGAGAGGAGTTTAAAATGGCTATGTCCTTTTTATTTTAGCTTGCTCGTTCTCTATTTCTCTCTCTAGCTAAGAGCTAATTTTACTTATCAAACTACCATATAAAACTTATGAATCTACAAAAGTTTCAAATGTAATTTAAAACATATAGTAATGGTCCAACGTTTAAGGTTAAAAAATTTAAAGAGTATTATTTTTAAACCACATGAAATTTCTATAACCCATAAAACTCAATTCGGAAAATTTAATAATGGATTTCTTCAAGCAACTTATCACTTGTTTAGTTTACCTATTAAGTCCCTATAATATTTGATACCTTACTATTGATAATTGATGGATTTTGTTAAATATTTAATAAAATTTTATATAGATTTTACTCATGCTATATATAATGGGATATGAATCCAAAAGGCAAATTTTCAACAATGGTGTGGAGTAACTTTATATCATTCAAATAGGTCTAAAGGGAATTCAAAATCATATTTATATAATCCAAATACACTTGGATTATGTTATAACCCGTATAAGACAGATTTGATGCAACACTTATAATCATAGGCTTATGAAGCCTAATCAAGCCTATGAGCTAAAACTGTACAAAGAAAGTATGAAGTGAAGATCAAAAAAGACTTTTATAAAAATTCAATTTTGTCATAATAAACTTGCTATGTTTTATTATTTAAACACTTGCTTTATTTTAGTTTTGATTGGACTTATGTTCTGACCATATTTTATCTTTTAAGTTTTAGACTGTCGGCCATATTTTGGACTTATATTTTAATACTTATGAGTTTGATGTATTATTTTAGTATGTGATTGAGTTTAGATCTTGTGTGTGGTTCATTCAAACTTAAGAAAAGTGTCTTAAGGTTTTATTTATTTTTTCCTTACTATATAAAGATAAAAAACACTTGTAAGAGACAATTTTTAAATCAAAATTTTTAAAATTCTTCTTCATACTTTTGGCGTGTATTACTTTAAATGAGAGCGAGAATTTGCTTCCATTAATTGCACCAAGAATCTTGGCTAATTTATCAACTATTCATTGTGACGTTTGTCGGATTCTCATCTAAATCTTTCGATCATTAGTATTTTTAGTTTCTCTAAATGTGGGGTGACATAGGAAGTGATTTTATCAAATTTTTTGATTCTACATCTACTTGTGTATATGGGTTTGAAACTTGTGTTATAGGATTCCACGTCAGTTAATAAAAATATTTATCATATAATTTATTTTATAATGGAAATAAATATAACCATTGATTTATTATAAACAAATATGTTTTTATTTATTATATTATATTTATTTATTATTAAAATTAATATGATATAATATTCGCTCAACATATGTCATGAGTTGTCCTCATCTGACTGAGCCATGTGATAAAGCCCTACTGATTTATGACGCTCGGTCACAGAAATCTCATTTGGAAGAAAGAAGACTCGAACATCATAATAGTTAATACTCCGAATGACAGAAGACTTGTCCTCTCTAGAGATAATTGAGTCCTTCATGATGTAAAATTTACGTTAGATGATAGAATCCAGCAAATCACCATTACACCCATAAATTACGGGATCTCTTATTCACTGGTCGGTACCAGTTAAATTTTTTAGAGATTTACCAACTAACTTCATCTTTTTATAGTATAAAAGTAAAGTATATACAGAGTTTAAGATTCGCATTCTTACGCACTCATTCTAAACTCAAACTTCTTTTTTGCACTTGCTATTTGTGATAAATTACCGACTTGAGATTGGAGTGCCTATCCATAGGTGCCAATCATCTCTCTCTTGCAAATTGACTAATCATATTTGAGTTCAGTTTCGGCCACATTAAAAATAAATAATAAGAATTATTTAAACTATACTTAGAATTAAAAAGTTTATTAATTACTTTGTATTGGTTTGGATAAATGAATCTTAAACTATACTTATTGTGGAAAGAAGATAATATATGGAAAAGTATATTTACATTAAACAAATTAAATAACTACAAATAATATAAAAATATATAATTACAAGAAAAAAATATTATTTAGTCTCGTATGGAGTAACTCATTTATTTATTTTTCGATTTTGAAAAATATATTAAAATATTCCTAACGTTTTAAAAAGTTTATTAGTTAGTTTCTCCATTAATTTTAACCGTCAAATATTGTAGAAAAGTCTAAAATACCTCTAATACGAAAAGATTAATCAGTAAATTTTTAAAAAATTTGAGACTAATTAATAAATTTTTTAAAATAATAGAAATTAAATAGTAAAATATTTAATGAAAAATTTAATGTAGGAATCAACTAATAGCCTTTTTAAAATGTTACGATAATGTATTTTCAAAATTGAAGGATTACCTAATAAATTTTTCAATATCATAATTACTAAATAATAATTTTTTTAATTATAATTGCTATTTATATATAAGCAGTTACAAATATGTAAACTAGAATAATATATAAATGTCCAAATTTATTTAATTTTCTTATAAGATAAGGATATATAAACAGAAAGAAGGGTAAAATAGTCAACTGTAACAGTCAGTTTTAATTTCACAACTACTTCAAACCTTCATTAGATACCAAAATTTGAATGATAAAATTATATTATACTTAGATAAATTAATATTTGGCATTTAAAAATTTTATAAATTAATTTTAAATTTTCATATTTTTAGAATTTTTTAAATTATTTTTTGAGTGTCTTTTTGTTCTTTCTTTTTTATTTAGACAAAAAAAATCTTTTTGTTGGAATCTCTAAATATTTGTTATATATATTTTTTTTAATTTTAAAATTTGAGATGGGATTGAGAGGGACAAAAATAAATTGATAGTGATCTTTTATTTTAATTTTCAATATATTTTGTTGTTGTAGATTTTTTTTTTTTTTTTTTTTAAAGATGTATATAGCCACAACAATTATTTGGTATACTTATAGCCCCTTTGGTATTGAGGTTGTAAGTTAAAAATGCGTGTTTTCCAGAAATCATCATTTTGAATACCGTTCACAAAAACAGTTGAGGAAAAATTATTTTATTTTTTTTGTGTTCTTAATAAATAACTCCATATTAAAAATAATTTAAATCAATTTTTAAACTAATATGTTAAAAAAATGTTTTTCTCACAATATCTCTAAAGAGTAATACTAAACATACATACATTAACATACTTTAAGTGCATTTGCGTCTTTTCCACAATCAAATTTTAAATTTATTTTTAATATTAAAGCACCATTTTTAGGAAACCAATTGGAATTTACTTTTATAATTCACCAATAAATAAAGAGGAAAATATTAGAGACTTAAAAAAAATATATAAGTCCAGTGTTATTATGTATTTTTATTAAGAACTAAATAAAAGTAATTTGATTTTTTTAATCAATTAAATTTTTGTGTTTTTATTGAAAGTTAAATAAATTTTAATTCAATATAATATTTTTACTAATATAATATGATTTTCTAATAATAGAATATTTTTTATAATAAAATATTTTTTAATCGTAAAGTTTTATTTTATAATGTTAAAAACTATTTATTATTTTTTTATTTTTATTTTAATTAAACTACTAAATTTTAATATTCAAAATAAAAAATAATATTTTATTATTAAAAATATTATATTAAACATTTAAAAAAATATAAAGATTTAATTGATAGAAAGTATAAATTAACTTATTTGAACTTTATATTAAAATACGGAGATTCAATTGAAGTTATTTTTATTAAAAAATAAGAGAGAAACGAACCAATTTATTGTTAATTTTATGAAATAAATTATAAAATATTTTAATAATATACCTGAATTGAAAATAACAATTTACTTAATAAAAATAAATAAATTTTTCTTAAAAAATTAAATTTAAATTTAGTTGATCAAATTCACATGATATTCCATTTTTGAATGCTGATTCTGATTGTGGATATATCGCACAGCAGAGGCCACAGGGACACTATTCAATCCATAAAATCCTGTTGTGTGTCCTCACACCTCCACTCCCCTTTCCATTCTCACTCTCTCTCTTGAGCTTCTCCTCCATTTCTCCTCCTCCTCCTCCTCCTCCTCCTCCACGTCGTTCAGCTATGGCTGAAGCCTGAGGACTATTACAATCTGCAGTCCCTTGTCTCTTTGTTCTTCAGCTCTCTGTATCTGCTTGTATTAATCTCAAGATGAGTTCAGTGAATTTGGGTTCATGGGTTCATACCTCCTCTGTCTTAAACCAAGCTACCAGATCCAGATCCAGATCCAAATCCTTCTCTTTACCTTTCAATCCTCTTAAAAGTTTAGCGATTCCCTTTGTTTATAGAAAATCAGAGCGACCCATTTCCTCTGTATCTGCAATTATCACCAAGGAAGAAGAAACTCTTCAAGAAGAGCAGAATAATTCAACACCCTCTTTTGATTTTAAATCCTACATGCTCCAGAAAGCTAATTCCATCAACCAAGCTCTAGAAGCTGCCGTTTCTCTCCGAGAACCCGCTAAAATTCACGAGTCTATGCGGTATTCTCTCTTGGCCGGCGGTAAGAGGGTGCGACCGGCCCTCTGCCTCGCTGCGTGTGAGCTTGTTGGTGGGAATGATTCCATGGCGATGCCTGCTGCATGCGCTGTGGAAATGATTCATACTATGTCTCTCATCCATGATGACCTCCCTTGTATGGACAACGACGATCTCCGCCGGGGCAAGCCCACCAATCATATCGTGTTTGGAGAGGACGTGGCGGTTCTTGCCGGTGATGCACTCCTAGCATTCGCTTTCGAACACATCGCTGTTTCTACTTTAAATGTTTCTCCTGCTAGAATTGTTCGGGCAGTTGGGGAATTAGCGAAGGCGATTGGTGCAGAAGGGTTGGTTGCCGGCCAAGTAGTTGATATAAGTTCTGAGGGCTTATCTGAGGTGGGTTTAGAAAAGCTTGAATTTATTCATGTCCACAAGACCGCCAAGTTGCTAGAGGGGGCTGTGGTGCTTGGGGCTATATTGGGTGGAGGAACCGATGAGGAAGTTGAAAAGTTGAGGAAATACGCAAGGGGAATTGGGTTGTTGTTTCAAGTGGTTGACGATATTCTCGATGTGACTAAATCATCTCAAGAACTGGGGAAAACTGCGGGCAAGGACTTGGTGGCAGACAAGGTTACATATCCCAAGCTTTTGGGGATTGAGAAGTCGAAAGAATTTGCAGAGAAGCTGAACAAGGAAGCTCAGGAGCAGCTGGCTGAATTTGATCCTGAAAAGGCAGCTCCATTGATTGCTTTGGCTAATTACATAGCTTACAGGCAAAACTAAAGCATTCTATGATCAATTGTTTGTTTTATATATTTAAATGATAAAATTTGGTCCTCTCTATATTGTTTAAACAAAGCTTAGCTCTGTACCAAATCTAGCAAATGCAATTCAATAGCAATTGGTCTAGTTATTTTACATCTCCATGCACAATTGCTAATCTTGAATTTTTGAATTTCTTTGAGATTCCTCATAGGATAGAGTGGCCCTTGTAACAAAATAAAGTTGGTAGCTTTTCAATTTGGAAACTTGATTAGCTGTTTGCTTTGTTGTAGTTGCCATATCTGCCTCTCTAAGTGATGGCAGTTGCAGGTTGTGCAATGATGACGTTACATGATAGGCTAAGATTTCTTATTATGCGAACTGGTTGTTCTGGCTTGTGGTTTGGATTTATTCCATTGGCTATCAGCATCTTAAGAATTGGAAGCTAAAAGTTTCCATGTCTAAAGTTAGGTTGCTGTTATTCCTTGGTAGATCCTCTGCTATGACCTATGAACACCTTGGAGTCTTAAGGGAGTAGTAGAGGGAGATGCTACTTGCAACTCCTCAAGATTGCAGTTTGATGAGCTTAAACTCCAAAGGGATATGCTAAATATGTATTGAAGGGCATATCTTACCGCTAAAATTTATAAGAAGATTAATAGTAGTTTTTTTAAATTCTAAAAGGATATTGTAATGTATTTTTTATAGTTGTCAAATGTGATTTGAATCGATAATAGAAACTCGAAACCTTCATTTTGTAAATCGAAATTGAAACTTGAAACTTTTATTTTATAAATCAAAATTGAGAATAGAAAGGTAAGATTTAATAAAATTAATTAAAAATAAAATATGATGAAAGAATGAATAAAAAATATTTTATAATGATATATTTTGATAAATATATAATTATTATTTATATAATTAAAAATATTTTTATGAAAAAATAATGTGTATTTTCTATGTTATATTATGTTATATATTATGAACTCTAAAATTTTTTACAATCTATTATTATACACATATTGATATTTTCATTTAATTTTTGTTAAATAATTAAATATAAAAATAATAATTTTTAATATTATTAATATAAATTATCATGATTCGACAACTGTAACTAGTTAAATATATTAACTAAAAAAGAAAAAGAAAAAGAAAAGAGAAGGAAAAGAAGGAATGATAGAAAGAAAAAGAATTAAAGAAAAAATTTTATATACACCACCCATGTGAAAAATTAAATTTTAAAAATATAAAATATGATAAATCATTTATAAATGCACTCCGAGACTTAGCCTGGTGGAAAGTGCATCCTTGTAACCTTGAGAGGTCTAAGGTTCAACTCCCCCAAGCCCTATTTCAAAAAAAAAAAAATCATTTATAAATAATTAATTGAATAAGAAGACTCAATCGGTTTATATTGATTCGCTTAATTCATTATTGATTCGTTTAATTTTATCATAATTTAGATATATTTATAATTTATTTTAAATTTTTTAATTGTTAAAAAATAGAATTGAATCGAGAATTTTTGGATTTAAATTAAGAATAATATACTTTATATATTTAAGATTTACTTTATAGATTTGAATTAATTTATTGAAAATTGATTTAAATCATAAGATTGGAATCGAGAATCATAAGATTCTCAAACAAAATCGAGAGATTAGTTAATAATTTTTTATTTCGTATCATAAACATTAAATAGTAATTTTTTAGGTTAATTGATTAAAAAATCTAAATTTTTTTATTATTTTGTGATTAATCTAAATTTTTAAAAATTAATAAAATGGTCTAAAATTATAAATTTTGTTATGATTATATCCAATTTTAAAACTTAAATTGCGAGAAGTATGTGTTGTTAACGTGATAATACACATAATTTATTTTATTATACTCATATGTTATAAAAATAAAGGCGATATTTTATAATTTCATATAAATCTTTGAAAGTTAGTACAACTCATGTAATACCCCGCTAGACTCCGATATCGGAATTCCTACCGTCCGGTGGAATCTCGGATGTTGGAAACCTCTAAAAGGGTAAAAATCATGTTTTTATAAAATGTTTTAATATATTTTATGGTTTTAAGTAAAAAAGAAATTGGGTTTTAAATGAAAATGACCATGGAGGCATTTCCATGTTCGGCTGCCGAACTTGGAGTTCGGCCGCCGAACGTGGGATAGTTTAGAGGGGCACGTTAGGCTTCCGAATGTGGCTCATGTTCGGCCGTCGAACCTCATGTTCGGCCGCCGAACATGCATGCGTTTTGGAGTCGCCTTCGGCTTCCGAAGGTGGCCTGGCTTGCCACCTATAAAAGGACCCATGGCCGAAAATGGGCGAGCTTTCTCCCCTATTTTCGGCCAACGGTGAGTCCATGCCCTCCCATGGTTGGTTTTGATGTTCTTCCTCAAATCTTTCGAGTTTTAACAAGTTTTAACTTGGTTTTGAAGATTTTTGAAGCTTAGAGCAAGTTTTGGAGCTTGGAGGTCCAAGGAGCTAGATTTCTCCCATCTCCAAGTTAGGATCGTCTTTCCTCTCAATCTTCAAGAGGTAAGCCTAGATCCTACCTTTCTTGTATGTTTTAAACAAGTTTTATGAAGTTTATGGGGTAGAAATGCATGTGTAAGTTAGTTGATTTCATGTTAGGGTTAATGTTGAGTTTATGAGTAATGTATGTTGTTTGAGTTGCCTTTTGTGTTTGTGTTGGGGTTTAGGATAGTTTGAAACCCCTAAATGCTTATTTGCTTGTGTATACTTGTTGTAGAATAGGTAAATGTATGTTTGAATGGTTTGGGAGGCAAAATGTGCATGTGGAGGCTGAGTTCTGCCCTTTGGAAGAACTCAGGTTCGGTAGCCGAAGGACTTTCGGCCGCCGAACCTGCCTGTGGAGGCCAGCCTTTGGCTGCCGAACCCTGCCCCCGAAAGTGGACTTTCGGCTCTGGAGGGGAGATTCGGCCGCCGAAGGAGCCGCCGAACATGCATGAGTTTCGTCTCTGGAAGGAACTTTCGGCCGCCGAAAGTGCCGCCGAAAGTGGCTGAGTTTCGGCTCTGGAGGGACTTTTGGCCGCCGAACCTGCCGCCGAAAGTGCCCTGTTCAGCCTTCCTTTGCATGTTTTCTATGATTATTTTAAGGTGTTTTAAGGGGGTTTTTGGGGAGTTGTTTAGAGTCATGTTCATGTATGTTTGGTCCCTCATTTGAGTCCACCTGTGTAGGTTCGGACCCGAGGAACCGAGGACCCCAGCAATGAGATAGCTGCTCCAGTGTCTTGTCAAAGCTAGCCTGAGGTGAGTAGAATGGACTTTTATTTCCAAAGCAAATAAATATATTTGAGCATGTTCATGCATCACGAATGCCATGTGATATATTAGGTTGTTTGCATTAGAATTCACGAATATGTTGCATTGCATAATATGATGATGATGTGGATGAATGTTGAGTGATCATTTAGCCCTCCCTATGATATGATATGATATGTTGATGATACGGTATGAGAAGACCAGTGAGGCCCATTCTACGCGCCTGGCACTATGTAAGAGAAAGACCAGTGAGGCCCATTATACGCCCCTGACATTTAGGAATGTTATGTATGTTAATGTAAGAGAAAGACCAGTGAGGCCCATTCTACGCCCCTGGCACATTGGAATGCTATGTCGAGGGCTATTGGTGACAAGTTCATCCTTGATGTGATTTGTCTGTGATGTGATGCATTCCATGATAGCATATGTTTTAAATGTTTTTACTATTCTGCTCACTGGGCTTTAGTAGCTCACCCCATTCCCTTAATCCCCAGGTTGCAGGTACGGGATAGGATCAGGAGGTCATCGAGAATAAGAAGTCATGTCTTATGTAATAGCTAGATGTGGACATGAGAATGAAAATAATATAATGTGATGTATAATTCAGTAATGTAATGTAATGATGTTTATTGAGGTTTAGAGTTGTGCTTGACCCTAGTATGTAAAGTTAATCCCTTTTTCACATGATCTTTTAAATGAAAAGTTTTAATGATGTTTATGTAAACCAACCTTAATGTATGAGATGTTACCCCATTGGAGCATTTGATGAGGGCTCTAGTGTGGGGTTTTATGTTTATAAGTTGTGCATGTACAGGTTGAGCTTGGTAAATAAAAGGAAAAAGTTTAATGTTTTATGTCTATGTTTGATCATGTATGGGATTTAACAGGTATACAGGATGTATGTTAGGCTTACTACGGGTCCCGGCGGTCTTATGCCGATCTGGATCCTAGCGCTGGTAGCGGTCCGGTTTCCAGGTCGTTACAATTCAACTTAAATTTAGTAAAGTTTTAGATTTTTTTTAATAATACTCTTTTATCTGTATCATATAAAAATAATAAAATAAATCACGTGATATTGCCACGTCAACAGACATACGTCACCCAATTTCTCATATAATAAGTCACATGATATTACCATGTCAAAAAAAATACTTTAGCCAATTGAAGTTTTAAAATTAAATATTATTGAAAGAAAGATTATAATTTTAAATAATTTTACTAATTTTAAAATTTTGAATTAAATTGTAATATGGTAAAAAGATTTAAATTTTTTTTATGGGAACTTCAGATATGTGAGATATTAAAGAATTGAAATTTTTATTTTATTTTTATCAAAGAGATATTAGTGTTGTTTAATTTTTATAATATTATTTGGTATATTATTTTTTTAATTGATAATAAAAGTTGTTAAACGAAATAAACAATACTTGTTCTTTTTATCTATTTGAATCCCGTATGAGCGGGTTATTTATATTTGCCCATAAACTTAACTCACGTGCAATACATGGTTTAAAAAGATCCAAAAAAGAAAACAATACAAAAGATTTTAAAGAACTTAAGCTAAACTAATTCGAGATAAACAAAGTCCTTTTACAAAATAACATAATTTTAAAGCAATATAACTTAGTTAATAAGGTCATTATGTCTGTCTTCAAGCCACACATTGGTCACTAGGTTGTCCAAATGTCTAGTCGTCAATCTGGTCATCTGGTGATATCAGGGTGTCAGATCGTTCGATTGTTTGCTCATTTGGTGATATTGGGTTGTCAGGTCGTTCGGTCGTCTAGTCATTATATGGTGAAATTAGGCTGGTCACTAGGTCAATCGTCAGGACATCAGGTTGGTCACCAAATCACTAGATCGTCTCATTTGGTCATATTCTTCTACACCTTATCTGGTCATTTGGTCATTTGCTAGGTCGTCTTGTATGGTCGTCCGCCAAGTCACTAGGTCGTCTCGTCTGCTCGTTTGCTAGCTCATCAAGTCGTCTCATCTACTCGTTTGCCAGCTCATCAAGTCGTCTCATCTAGTCATTTGCTCATCTGCCAGTTCGCCGGGTTTGGTCGTCTAATCATATCCTTCTACACCTCGCCTTCAATTTGGAGTCGAAAGAGACACCAAAAACAACTTGGAGCAAAAACGCTAGTGTAAGGTCTCCGATAAAGGCTTAGTGAACAGGTCTGCTATTTGGTCTTGACTTGATACATATGTCTGAAGCTGTTCTCGCACAATATGACAATCGATATCAATGTGTTTCATCCTTTCATGGAAAACCAGATTAGCCGCAATTTGGAGAGCTGCTTTGTTGTCATAAAGAAGCTGGACTGGATAACTAACTGGAACCTGCAAATCTCATAAAATAGATATAATTTAAACCAATTCACAAACTGTTGCAGCCATGACCCTATACTATGCCTCAGTAGAGGACTTGGAAACAATAGTTTGCTTTATTGTCTTCCAGAAAATCAATGAAGATCCAAAAAAGATGCCAAATCCAATTAAAGGTTTTCTAGAAAAATAATAAGATGCCCAATCTGAGTCACAATAAGCAATGACTTGAAAATCACAACTAATAAAAAAATAAAGACTAATGTTAACAATAGTCTTCAAATATTGTAAAACATGCATGGCTGCTTCCCAATGTGGTATTTTAGAGGCAGCTATAAATTAACTGAGGTGCTACACAGTATGGTTAATATCCAACCTAGTGAGATTAACATATAAAAGTTTCCTGTAATACCCGGCTAGACTCCGGTATCGGAATTCCTACCGTCCGGTGGAATCTCGGATGTCGGAGACCTCTAGAAGGGTAAAATCATGTTTTCACAAATGTTTTCATGTTGTAATGATTTTTAAGTAAGAATGAATTTGAGTTTTTAAATGGAAAAGACCATGGAACCTTACTAGGTTCGGCCGCCGAAAGTCATGTTCGGCCGCCGAACGTGGATAAGTTTTGGGAGCACTTTTGGCCTCCGAAAGTTTTGTTTGAAAGAAACCAGGTTCGGCCGCCGAACCTCATGTTCGGCCGCCGAACATGCATGAGATGTGGGGGCACGTTCGGCCCCCGAACGTGAACTGGCCAGCCCCTATATAAGAGCTCCATGGCCGAAACGGGTGAGTTTTCTCCCCATTTTCAACCACGGTGAGTTCTTGCTCCTCCATGGTTCATTTTTGATGATTTTCCTTCAATCTTTCATGTTTTAACAAGGTTTATGTCGTTTTGAAGAGATTTGAGCAAGTTTTGGAGCTTTGAGGTTCAAGAACTCAAAATCTCCCACCTTCGAGTTTAGGACGTCTCTCTCTCTATCTTCAAGAGGTAAGAGCCGATCTTAAGCTCATTTCATGTTTAAAGTAAGTTTTATGCTAGATCTATGGGGTAGAATGCATGTTTAGGTTATAGTTATGTTTATGGGTATAAATGTATGTTCATGAACAATGTGGCTTGTAATGTGTGTTTGATGTGTTGTAGTTGGGGTTTAAGGTAGTTTGAGACCCCTAGGAGCTTGTATGCATGTTTTGGTTGAGCTAAATGCATGATGGTTTGAGTTTGGAGGCATTTGTGCATGTTTGAACCAAGTTTCTGCCCTTTGGGAGAAACCAGGTTCGGCAGCCGAAGGGACTTTCGGCCGCCGAACCCCCTTGTGGAGGCAGCCTTCGGCTGCCGAAGCTTGCCCCCGAAAGGAGACTTTCGTCTCTGTCTGGGAGTTTCGGCCGTCGAAAGTGCCGCCGAACATACATGAGTTTCGTCTCTGTCTGGGAGTTTCGGCCGCCGAAGGTGCCGCCGAACCTGCCTGACTTTCGGCTCTGGAGGGACTTTCGGCCGCCGAACCTGCCGCCGAAAGTGCCCTGTCCAGCCTTTCTTTGCATGTTTTGCATGGATGTTTTGAGATGTTTTAGAGGGTTTTTGGGGGATGTTTTCAGAGTCATGTTATAGTATGTTGGTCCCTCACTTGAGTCCACCTGTGTAGGTTTGGACCCGAGGAACCGAGGACCTCAGCAGTGAGTTAGCTGCTTCAGTCAGTGTCAGAGCTAGCCAGAGGTTAGTGGAATGACTCTTATGCTTTTAAATAAATGAATCAGTTTTGAGCATGTTCATGCATCACGGATGCCATGTGATATCTTAGGTTGCTTGCATTAGAAATCACGAATATGTCGCATTGCATAAAATGTTGTTGATGTGGATGAATGTTGAATGATCCATTAGCCCTCATATGTTATGACATGATGATATGATATGGAAGTCCAGATGTGCCTGCACTACGCCCCTGGCACTATGTAAGAGAAAGACCGGAAGTGGCCTGGACTACGCCCCCGGCACCATGGAATATGTATGTTATGTTATGTTATGTATAAGAGAAAGACCAGGTGTGGCCTGCACTACGCCCCTGGCATGATTGGATTATGTAGAGGGCTAAATGGTGACAAGTTCATCCTTGATATGATTAGTTGTGATGTGATGCATTCCATGATAGCATGTGTTTTAAATGCTTTACTATTCTGCTCACTGGGCTCTAGTAGCTCACCCCTCTCCCAAATTCCCCAGGTTTGCAGGTACGGGTTAGACAGAGAAGTCAAGAAGAGTAATGAAGTCTTATGTATGTAATAGTTAGAAAGTGGACATGACAGATTGTATAATGATGTATAGATATGTAATGTAACGATGTTGAAGTTAGAAGTGTGCTTGACCATAGTATATTGTAATCCCTTTTGACACATGATCTTAATGTTATTGATGTCTATGTTTGGCCAACTCAATGCATGTTGTATTTACCCATTTGGGGTATTGATGGGATCCCACAGAGGGGTCAAGTTATGATTATGTATATGTTCAGTGCATGCACAAGTTGAGTTTGGTGTATGATAGAATGTATGAAAGAAAAGTTTTAAATTTTTATGTATGTTGTTGATCATGTTTGGGATTAAACAGGTTTACAGGTTACATGTCAGGCTTGCTACGGGTCCCGGCGGCCTTAAGCCGATCTGGATCCTAGCGCCGGTAGCGGTCCGATTTTCGGGTCGTTACATTTCCTAATAAGCTTTCTATAACAATCTGATTCAGTAAGAGGCTCACCTATATTCGGTGATAGATGTAAACCTCTAGGTAAAGGAAACAAAGTAAGTTTATAATACAACATACGAACATCACTCCAAGTTAGTAATAAATTTTGCCTGACTAAGAATAGTGGCCTGATCAGACTGAGCTATTTCAAGCCCAAGAAAATATTTAAGATGCCCTAGATCTTTGATAGTGAATTTATTATGCAAACAGTTTTAACCACAGGAATATCATCAAGAGAAGTGTCGGTCACAATGACATCATCAATATATATTAGCAGTGCCATAAAAGAGTGTTCAGATTGCTTAATAAATAGGTAGTGATTGTGGGATGACTATTTGAACCCCAAAGACTTGAGGAAGCTAGTGAATTCAATATTCCATTGCCTGGAGGCTTGTTTCAAACCTTGAAGAAATTTTTTAAGCAAGCAGACCTGGCCGGGTAAGGCCTTATGATATCCTTGAGGAGGTAACATGTAAACCTACTCATTTAAAGAACCATAGAGAGAAGCATTATTAATATCAAGCTGAAAAATAGCCATTGTCTTGCAGTGGCTAAAGCAATTAAAACCTAACAGTTGTTAGTTTTGCAGGGAAGAACCTATCTTTAAAATCTAGGCCCTCAATTTGATTGTAATCCTTGGCTACCAAACGAGTCTTAAGCCTCTCTACCTCACCTGTAAGTTTATACTTTACTTTATAAACTCATTTATTTCCAATGGCATTTTTTCCATTAGGCAAATCTATAAGAACCCAAGTATGATTCTTCTCTAAAGCCATCAATTCTTGCTGCACAGCAGCAACCCATTGAGTATCAAGGGATGCTTGTGTATATGTACTAGGCTCATTAATAACAGCCATATTATGAACAAAGGATTGATAGTGTGGCTCAAATCACACCTCAAAAATAGGTTGGGTTGAGCTAGAAGCAAAACTAACAAAGTTTTTATAACGACCCGAAAATCGGACCGCCACCGGCGCTAGGATCCGGGTCGACTTAAGGTCGCTGGGACCCGTAGCAAGCCTGCTATACTCTCTGGGTACCTGTAAAATCCCATACATGGTCATACATTTTCTGTAAAAATATAAATCTGTACTCTGTACATCTCTGTAACCCCTGACTAGAGCTCTCATCTAAGCTCCAGATGGGTTAAACTCATAGAACATTAAGCCTGGTTTTTACAGTCATCAAAATAAACAGACCAAGTATACTAAAAGGATTTATAGTACAAATAGGTCAAACACACTACTAAACTCTATACAAAACTTATACATCGTTGTACCAATAATACATGTCCACACTATACTATTACACAATTCTTTTACTCTTCATGCCTTCTCTAGACTCCCCCTGCACTTTGATCCTGCAAGACTGGGGTTAAGGGAGTGGGATGAGCTACTATAGCCCAGTGAGTAGAACAATAAAACATGTTATTAAACATGCTCTCATGGAATGCATCACATCACAAATAATTCACATCATCTCAGGTGAACATGTCACCAATAGTCCCGACATCCTAAACTCGTGCCAGGCCGTAGAATGGGGTCCTGGTTTTCCTGTACACAACATAACTTACCATATACCGTGCCAGGGTGTAGAATGGGCACCTGGTCTTCTACTCGTACCAGGCCGTAGAATGGGGTCCTGGTCTTTCTCAGAGACTATTGGATCGTCCACTATCACCCACACAACACAAATAGAAAATGCAATGCAACATATTCGTGATTTCTAATGCACTCAACCTATTGCATAGTCATGGTGCATGAAACATGCTAAAAGCATTTGATTTCTCAATTAAAAGATTAAGTTTAGTTCCACTCACCTCTGGCTATCTCTGAACTGACTCTGCAAACTCTGAAGCAGTGCTCATTGCTGCTCTCTTTGGTTCCTCTGGTCTGTTCCTACACAGGTGGACTCAAATGAGGGACCAAACTAACTCAAAGACATCTCTACAATACTCCCCAAAAACCCCCTCAGACATCCTAAAACAATCATGTAAAACATGCAAAAGAAAGCTAGACAAGGCACTTTCGGCGGCAGGTTCGGCGGCCGAAAGTCCTCTCCAGAGCCGAAAGTCCAAACTTTCGGGGGCAAGCTTATGCAGCCGAAGCCACCTCCTCAGCATGTTCGGCGGCCGAACCTTCCTTCGGCGGCCGAAGCTGGGTTCTTCAGCATGGCAGAACCTTGCTCTGCCTCACGCCAAACCTCTCCAATCTTACTCAAACACAAAAACCACAACTTATCAACATACATATACTCAAGTATATGCACAAAGGGGTCCTAAACTACCTTAAAACCCCAACAAACAACACATCACATATATATACATGCTTTTATCCAAATAACACCAAAAACACTTTATTTAACCTAATCATGCATCTCTACCCATAACTCCATAAAAACCTCCATAAATCAGAAAAAGAAGCTCAGGATCTTCACTTACCTCTTGAAAATAAGAATATGAACGATCCCAACGTGGAGATATGGAGCAACTCTCTCCCAAAGTCTCCAAACTTCAAATCTTGGGTTTTTAGCTCAAAAGCTTCAAAACAACATCAAAAACTATCAAAACTTTGCAAGATTTGATGAAAACATGAAGAAGATCCAAGGAAGACATGGTCTCACCTCTGTTTGTGAAAAGAAAAGCAAATTCTTATCCTTTTACCGACTGAGGGCCTTTTATAGGTGGCTGGCCAGACCACCTTCGGCGGCCTAACGTGATCCCGAATGCCATGCATGTTCGGCGGCCGAACTTCACCTTCGGCGGCTGAACCTGGCATTTCCTCCTTGTTTCTTTTCTTTCAAAAACTCATTTTCTTTACACTTAAAATCATTAAAACATACTAAAACAATTTAGAAAACATAAATCTTACCCTTCTAGAGGATACCGACATCCTAGATTCCACCGAAAAGTAGAATTCCGATGCCGGACTCTAGCCGGGTATTACAGTTTTGTAACTGGACTGGCTTGCAAATAGTTCTAGTAGACCTTCTTAATTCCATAGGAGAAGTACAAGGTACAGTATGAGAAGGAGATGGACATAAACTGTTTTGGTCGGGCATGGAGACAAGAATGGGAGGTGTAATGACTTTATCTACAACATCAGACTCAGTAATGGAAATAGGAATCACGGAAGATAAAATTCAAATCTATAGCATGGGCATAAGGAAAGACATCTTCACAAAATACTATATCCCTGCTAACCAGAATGTTATTTGCCTGTAAATCATAAAGTTTGTAGGCTTTATGTATCCCTCAATATCCTATCATAACTATTTTAATAGACCTTGGCTCGAATTTGTCCTTATAAGGATTGACTCTAGTAGCAAAACACAAACACCCAAATTTTCTAAGGTGTGTATAATCTGAAATCCTTTTGAATAATCTCTCATAAGGACTTTGCCAGTTAAGACTAGCAATAGGCATTCTATTTATAAGATAGGTGGCTGTCAAAATTCATTCCGATCAAAATTTCTTTGATATATTGCCTTGAAGTCTTAAGGCCCTTGCAGTGTCTAGGAGATGTCTATATTTCCTCTCAACCACTCTATTTTATTGTGAAGTGTAAGGAAAAGACCTTTGGTAAATAATACCTCTATTTTTAAAAAGATTTTGGCATTCTATGCCTAAGAACTCATGCCTATTATCAGTCCTTATAATTTTTATTTTAGCCTTAAACTGATTTTTAATCATCTTTAAAAATCTGGACAGAAAATGCATACTCTAACCTTTGAATTGCATCATGAAGGTCCAAGGAGCCCTAATGTGATCATCAACAATAGTAAGAAAATATCTGGCTCCAGTTAAGGATTCCTCTCTATAAGGCCTCCATATATCCACATGCAACAAATCAAACGGTTTTATACTCAAATTATGACTTACAGAAAAAGGAAGCCTAGGTTGTTTAGCCAAATGACAAATTTCACATTATAAATTTTTATTTCCATCGTACCTAATCCCATTAATATATTTCAATTTGCCAACAGAAATATGTTCTAGTCTGTCATGAATATTCTTAATACTAAGCATGCGAGTAGATTTATATGACATATTTTTAAGACTTTCTTTATTGATATAGGAAATAGAAAGTATGGTATTTACAAATGATTGAAAAGAATAGATAGTGTGTAATATGGTAGACAATGTATCATAAACCTGTGAGGTATCAAAACTCTTTTAGTATATTTTGTATAAACCTCCATCTTTCTTTCCTACAACCTCCACTCTTTCAATGAGAGGGTTATGTATGAAGCAATAATGATTGTAAAAAAATAATAAGACATTGCTATATTTTATCAACTTGCTAGCAGATAACAGATTGTAATTAAAACTTTGGATATAAAGCACATATCTTAAAACAATAGAATCAGATAAAGAAATTGACATATTACCATTAGGTAAGTGTAATACCCGACTAGACTCCGGTATCGGAATTCCTACCGTCTAGTGGAATCTCGGATGTCGAAAATCTCTAGAAGGGTAAAATCATGTTTTATAAAATGTTTTAAAGTATTTTATGTTTTAAGCAAGAAAGAAAATGAGTTTTTGCATGAAAATAACCTTGGAGGAAGATTCAGGTTCGGCCGCCGAACCTCAAGTTCAGCCGCCGAACATGCATGCGCTTCGGGAGTGCTTTAAGCCCCCGAAGGCATAAGTGAGGGAAGTCCAGGTTCGGCCGCCGAACATGGCATGCATGCGGAGGCACGTTAGGCCCCCGAAAGTGGCCTGGCCAGCCACCTATAAAGGGGCCCCCATGTCCGAACGGGCGAGCTTTTCTCCCCATTTTCGGCCAAGGTGAGCTCTCCGCCGTCCCTTGTTGATTTTGAGCTTCTTCCTTCGAGTTTTCATGATTTCTTATGAGTTTTAACTTGGTTTTTGAAGATTTCAAGCTTAGATCGAAGTTGTGAAGCTTGGAGACCTCAGGAACCCATTTTCCCCAAATCTCCAAGTTAGGTCACACTCTCTCTCGATCTTCAAGAGGTAAGAATCTGTAATACCCGGCTAGACTCCGGTATCGGAATTCCTACCGTCCGGTGGAATCTCGGATGCCGGAGACCTCTAGAAGGGTAAAACCATGTTTTCATAAAATGTTTTAATGTATTTGATGCTTTTAAGTAAAAAGGCAAATGAGTTTTGTATGAAAATAACCTTGGAGGAAAAACCCAGGTTCGGCCGCCGAACCTCAAGTTCGGCCGCCGAACATGGCATGCATGCGAAGGCACGTTCGGCCCCCGAACGTGGCCTGGCCAGCCACTATAAAAGGGTCCCTTAGCCGAAATGGGCGAGCTTTTCTCCCCATTTTCAGCCAAGGTGAGCTCTTCGCCGTTCCTCACCAATCTTTGAGTTCTTCCTTCAGATCTTTCAAGTTTTTCACAAGTTTTCATCTTGTTTTGAAGATTTTCAAGTTTTGAGCAAGTTTTAAGCTTGGAGACCCAAGGAAGTTGAAAATCTCCCATCTCCAAGTTTTGGTCGCCCCTCTCTCGATCTTCAAGAGGTAAGGGCCGATCTTGAACTCATTCCATGTTTTAAGTAAGTTTTATGAAGATCTATGGGGTTTTAGATAGTTTGAAGCCCCTAGGAGCTTGTATGCTTGTGTATGTGTGTTGTAGAATAGGTTTATGTATGTTTGGATGGAATGGGAGGCGTATATGCATAGAAGAGCTGAGTTTCTGCCACTAAGGGAGAAACCAGGTTCGGCAGCCGAAGGAACTTTCGGCCGCCGAACATGCTTGTGGAAGCAGCCTTTGGCTGCCGAAGCTTGCCCCCGAAAGGAGACTTTTGTCTCTGTCTGGGAGTTTCGGCCGCCGAAAGTGCCGCCGAACATGCATGAGTTTCGCCTCTGTCTGGGAGTTTCGGCCGCCGAAGGTGCCGCCGAACCTGCTTGACTTTCGGCTCTGGAGGGACTTTCGGCCGCCAAACCTGCCACCGAAAGTGCCCTGTCCAGCCCTCTTTTGCATGTTTTTCTATGATTGTTTCATGATGTTCTAGGGGGTTTTTGGGGGATGTTTTTAGAGTTATGTTCTAGTTGTTTGGTCCCTCATTTGAGTCCACCTGTGTAGGTTCGGACCTGAGGAACCGAGGACCCCAGCAGTGAGTCAGCTGCTTCAGTCATTGTCAGAGCTAGCCAAGAGGTGAGTAGAATAAACCTTTACGATTTAAAGCAAATAAATTATAAAGTTTTTAGCATGTTCATGCATCATGAATGCCATGTGATGAATTAGGTTGTTTGCATTAGATTTCACGAATATGTTGCATTGCATTTATGATGTTGATGTGGATTGGTTATTGGATGATCCTTTAGTCCTCATATGGTATGATGATGTTACGGCATGATATGGTATGGAAGTCCAGGTTGTACCCATTCTACGTCCCTGGCACTATGTAAGAGAAAGTCCAGGTTGTACCCATTCTACGTCCCTGGCACATTGGAATGTTATGATATGTTATGTCAAGAGAAAGACCGGTTGTACCCATTCTACGTCCCGGCACTTTGGAATGTAGAGGATTATTGGTGACAATACCATCCGAGATGTGATTTGTTGTGATGTGTTGCATTACATGATGGCATGAGAATTTAAATGTTGTTTTTCATTATTCTGCTCACTAGGCTCTAGTAGCTCACCCCTTTTCCCAAATCCCCTAGGATTGCAGGTATGGGCTAGACAGAGAAGTCAAGAAGAGTAAAGTCATGTGTTTGTAATAGATAGAAAGTGGACATGATAAATTGTAAGATGATGTAAAGTTTGAATAGTCATGTTATGTATAATGATATTGAGGATTAGAAGTTGTGCTTGACCCTATGGATGTTGTTATCCCTTTTAATACATGATCTTAGATGTTTTTTTAATGTAGATGTAAACCAACTCAACACATGTTATGCCACCCATTGGGGGGCATTGATGAGATCCCACAGAGGGGTCAAGGTTATGGTTATGTTTATGTTTAGTCCATGCACAGGTTGAGATTGGTACATGAGAAAATGAATGAAAGAAAAGTTTTAATTTTTATGTATGATTGTTGATCATGTATGGGATTAAACAGGTTTACAGGTTACATGTCAGGCTTGCTATGGGTCCCGGCGGCCTTAAGCCGATCTGGATCCTAGCGCCGGTAGCGGTCCGATTTTCGGGTCGTTACAGAATGGTATCAGAGCCCTAGGTTCATATGGTCGGACCTAGAGTGTCGGGCTCATAGATGTTATAGAAGGTCAAGCACAATAGGAAGATCATGTCCACTAGGATAGGATGTAGAGTCCTGTCTTGATTGATGATGTGAAATGCCATGATTATATGCATGTGCATTAATGATATGAGATGTATGTGATGAGGGTTCATGTGTGCCCGCATGAACCATATGATGCTAATGTTTGCTTGTTATGTGCTGCCTTTCAGAAAACAGGATGAGGGGAACTCGTCGATCTGCACGATTGACTGGAGTGCCACCTGAGGATGAGGGCACGAGGGCCCGTCCTCCTGCATTGCCTAGGGCAATGTCATGTAGATCAAGCAGAGAGAGAGTGTCAAGGGACCCTAGAAGGTCTTTTGATGCTAGTAGAAGGGGGACAAATAGAGGAGGAAGTTCTTCAGATGTGAGAGAGGTTATGGAAGAGGATCAGAGGAGGGATGGGAATCTGGATGTTAGCATGACGGAAGAGGGGACAGGGGAGTCACAGGGAGGCGCTCAGGCCTCGGGGTATGGTTTTCCACCCCATTATCCACCCTTCCCACAGGGTTCAAGGTATCCGATGGGAGGCACATCGGATTACTCCAGCTTTAAGCCCTACCCTACCTACATGCCTTATCCACCTTTCTATCCACCTCACCCCCAGTACCCAGCTTATCCACCCTCACCCTTTTATCCTCACCCTGCAAACCCCACCTCGGGGAATGCTGCACCCCCACCTCCACCACCTACAGAACCAGTAGCCCCAATTACTCAGCCTTCTAGACCTAGCTCAGCCAGTGGGAGCAAGGTCAAGATGACCGACTACATGAAACTTGGTGCTCCTCAGTATGAAAAAGGGGATGACCCATTTGTGTATCTTGAAAGGGTTAAGATGATCACAGAGGAGATTGGGGCTGATGACAGTAGAGCCATTCAGATGGCTGGGTTCACGCTTAAGTGCAAGAAGGCACGAGAGTGGTTCAAGAATTATGTGAACCCGAGAGTAGACAGCATGTCTTGGGAGGAGTTTGCAAACGAGTTTGCAGGATGGGCTTTCCCATATAGTTCAAGGGAGCTGAAGATGATAGAGTTTGAGCAGTTGAGGCAGACTGATGAGATGGGTGTAGAGGAGTTCAAAGACAGATTCTTGGAGCTGTTGCCGTTTGCAGCGCAAAACCTTGACACAGACCAGAAAAGGTCAAGGAGGTATATCATGAAACTCCACTCCAGATATTCCTCCTTGATCCAGTCAGCAGATAGGGAGAGCTTCCATGCCATAGTGGATATGGCCCGGAAAATGGAGGCCAGTGCCATCGTTCAGGGAACAGTCAGACAGTCAGTGGCACAGTCTTCTGGTTCCAAGACCCCAGGCTCTTCTTCTCTGAGTGCAGCAGCTTCAGGTAGCAAAAAGTGGAGTAACACCACTAGGAAGCCGAAGAAGAACAAGTTCTGGAACAAAGTCAAGTCTAGTATGGGACTAGGGAGTGGCTCAAGCTCTGGTGCGGATAATGCAGTTTGTGCAAAGTGTAGTAGGCCACACAGGAGAGTTTGCCGGGCTGGGACAGCAGCCTGCTTCAGATGCGGGCAAGAGGGACACATGGCTCGGGAGTGTCCTAGGGCAGCTTTTGGAGCTCAGTCTCAGCAGACAGCTTCTGGTAGTGTGGCTCAGCCAGCAGCTCCAGCCGTGACTCAGGCCAGTGGCAGAGGTAGAGGGAGAGGAGCAGCCTCTTCTTCAGCAGGTTTCAGAGGTGAAGGTCCATCAGCTCCAGCACGGATCTTCACCATGACTCAACAGGAGGCAGATGCATCTAACACCGTGGTGGCAGGTAATTTAGTCATTGGTTGTTCAGATGTGTATGCCTTGATGGACCCTGGTGCATCTCATTCTTTTATTGCTCCGAGAGCCGTCGAGAGGTTGGGTCTGATGATCTCTGGGTTAGAGTGTCCTCTCTGGGTCAGTGGACCCAAGTGTGATCCATCAGTGGCAGAGTCAGTCTGCCAGTGCAGTCCAGTCTTTGTTGAGGGAAGATGCCTTTCCACCGACCTTGTGGTTCTAGACTTGACAGATTTTGACGTCATTCTAGGGATGGACTGGTTATCTACCCATGGTGCTACCTTGGACTGCAGGGACAAGGTAGTCAGGTTCAGAGGTCAGGATGGGTCAGAGGTTGTCTTTAGGGGAGACAGGAGGGGTACACCTAGAGGTCTGATATCAGCTCTTCAGGCTCGTAGGTTGCTTAGGAAGGGATGTCAGGGGTATTTGGCTCATGTGAGAGAGCTTAGCAATCAGGTTAGAGAGCCAGCCTCGGTGCTAGTGGTTAGAGAGTTTTTAGATGTGTTCCCAGACGAGCTGCCAGGTTTACCACCTGCTAGGGAGATAGAGTTCGAGATAGAACTGATGCCTGAAACCCGACCAATCTCTATCCCTCCCTACAGGATGGCTCCAGCTGAGTTGAAGGAATTGAAGGAACAGTTGCAAGAACTGGTAGAAAAGGGCTTCATCCGACCGAGCACCTCACCTTGGGGTGCACCAGTCTTGTTTGTGAGAAAGAAAGATGGATCCCTTAGACTTTGTATCGACTACAGGCAGTTGAACAAAGTCACTACCAAGAATAAGTACCCGTTGCCTAGGATCGACGATCTATTTGACCAGCTAGCCGGAGCAGGTTGTTTCTCCAAAATAGATCTGAGATCGGGGTACCATTAGCTAAGGATAAGGGAAGAAGATGTGCCGAAGACAGCTTTCAGGACCAGATATGGGCATTTTGAGTTCCTTGTAATGTCGTTCGGGTTAACCAACGCCCCTGCAGCATTCATGGATCTCATGAACAGAGTGTTTAGCCAATACCTGGATCACTTTGTTATTGTCTTCATAGATGATATCTTAGTGTATTCCAGGAATGCAGAGGAGCATGCCCATCATCTGAGGTTGGTTCTGCAGACCTTGAGGGAACATGGCTTGTATGCCAAGTTCTCCAAGTGTGAGTTCTGGCTGAGGAGCATCTCATTCTTGGGGCATGTAGTGTCAGAGAATGGAATAGAGGTGGACCCCAAGAAGGTAGAAGCTGTGACTAACTGGCCTAGACCCACTTCAGTGACGGAGATCAGGAGTTTCTTGGGTTTGGCAGGTTACTACAGGAGGTTCGTCCAGGACTTCTCAAAAGTTGCAGCTCCTCTGACCAGACTAACCAGGAAGAATCAGAAGTTTGTGTGGACCGACCAGTGCGAAGAGAGTTTTGAAGAGCTTAAGAAGATGTTGACTTCAGCACCAGTGTTAGCTCTGCCATCTAGTGATGAGGACTTTACAGTCTTCTGTGATGCGTCCCGTGTGGGACTGAGTTGTGTACTAATGCAGAATGAGAGGGTGATTGCTTATGCTTCTAGGCAGCTGAAGAAGCATGAGTTGAATTACCCCACACATGACCTTGAGATGGCAGCAGTAATCTTTGCACTCAAGATGTGGAGGCACTACCTCTATGGGGTAAAATGTGAGATCTTTATAGATCATAAGAGCCTGCAGTACATCCTGAGTCAAAGAGATTTGAACTTGAGGCAGAGAAGGTGGGTAGAGCTGCTGAGTGATTATGATTGCAAGATTCAGTATCATCCGGGTAAGGTGAACGTCGTGGCAGATGCCCTAAGCCGGAAGTCACTAGGCAGTCTATCCCACATCACGGCTGAGAGGAGACCAGTGGTGAAAGAGTTTTACAAGCTTATTGATGAAGGTCTACAGTTGGAGTTATCTGGTACAGGTGCTTTAGTGGCCCAGATGAGAGTGACACCTGTGTTTCTGGAGCAAGTGGCTCAGAAACAGCATGAGGACCCAGAGTTAGTGAAGATTGCCAGGACTGTTCAGTCGGGCAAGGACAGTGAATTCAGATTTGACAGTAAGGGGATCCTCCACTATGGGAGTCGATTGTGTGTACCAGATGACATAGGGCTAAAAGGAGACATTATGAGGGAGGCTCATAATGCAAGATACAGCGTTCACCCCGGAGCCACCAAGATGTATCAAGATCTGAAGAAAGTTTATTGGTGGCCAGCGATGAAGAAAGAAGTGGCACAGTTTGTGTCAGCCTGCGAAGTGTGTCAGAGGGTGAAGCTGGAACATCAGAAGCCGGCTGGAATGCTTAACCCGCTACCTATTCCAGAGTGGAAATGAATGAAAGAAAAGTTTTAATTTTTATGTATGATTGTTGATCATGTATGGGATTAAACAGGTTTACAGGTTACATATCAGGCTTGCTACGGGTCCCGGCGGCCTTAAGCCGATCTGGATCCTAGCGCCGGTAGCGGTCCGATTTTTGGGTCGTTACAGAGTCGATCTTTAGCTCATTCTATGTTTTAAACGAGTTTCATGAAGATTTATGGGAGTAGAAATGCATGTTAGGGTATTTTTGAGTTTTTAAGCAATGTGGGTTGTTTATGCATGTTTGATGTGCTTTGGTTGGGGTTTAGGTTAGTTTGAGACCCCTTTATGCTTGTTGGCTTGAGTTGCTTGTTGTAGAATAGGTAAATGCATGATGGAGTGGTTTGGGAGGCAAATGTGCATAGTTGGCTGGGTTCTGCCATTTGGGAAGAACCTAGGTTCGGCTGCCGAAAGGACTTTCGGCCGCCGAACCCACCTATGGAGGCCAGCTTTCGGCTGCCGTACCCTGCCCTCGAAAGTGGACTTTCGGCTCTGGAAGGAACCTTCGGCTGTCGAAAGTGCCGCCGAAGGTGCATGACTCTCGGCTCTAAAGGGACTTTCGGCCGCCGAACTTGCCGCCGAAAGTGCCCTGTCCAGCCTACCTTTGCATGATTTTTGTGATTGTTTTAAGGTGTTTTAGGGGGTTTTTGGGGAGTATCTTAGAGTCATGTATATGTATGTTTGGTCCCTCATTTGAGTCCACCTGTGTAGGTTCGGACCCGAGGAATCGAGGACCCCAGCAGTGAGTCACCTGTTTTAGAGTCTTGTCAGAGCTAGCCTAAGGTGAGTGGAATAACTCTTTATGTTTCAAAGCAAATAATGAAAGTTTTAGCATGATTCACGCATCATGAATGCCATAATATATACATTAGGGTGCTTGCATTAGAAATTCACGAATATGTTGCATTGCATATTATGTTGTTGATGTGGATGAATGTTGAATGATCCATTAGCCCTCATATGTTATGACATGATAGGCTATAGAAGTCCAGGCGTGGCTGCACTACGCCTCTGGCACTATGTAAGAGAAAGTCCGGGCGTGCCTGCACTACGCCCCCGGCATGATTGGATATGTATGATATGATATGGAAGTCCAGGCGTGCCTGCACTACGCCCCTAGCATAATTAGATGGTATATAGAGGGCTAAATTTTGACAAGTTCATCCTTAATGTGATTTATTTGTGATGTGATGTATTCCATGATATCATATATTTTATATACAGTATTTTATTATTCTGCTCACTGGGCTCTAGTAGCTCACCCCACTCCCTTAACCCCAGGTTTGCAGGTACGGGCTAGTACAGGAGGTCAGCAAGACTAGAAGTGTTATATTATAGCTAGTGGTGGACATGATGAATAATGAAATGTATAGTATTGAACAGTTATGTAGTGGAATGATGAGTATCGAGGATAGAATTGTGCTTGACCCTAATATGTTGTTAATCCCTTTGAGTACATGATTTTAATAATGTTATGTAAACCAAACTTAATACATGTTATGTCACCCCATTGGAGCATTGATGAGGACTCCAAGGTGGGGTTAATGTTTATGATTACGAATAGTGTATGTACAGGTTGAGTTTGGTGAATGAATGAGAAGAAAAGTTTAAAATTTTTATGTATATGTTGATCATGTATGGGATTTAACAGGTATACAGGTTTTATGTTAGGCTTGCTACGGGTCCCGGCGGCCTTAAGCCGACCCGAATCCTAGCGTCGGTAGCGGTTTGATTTTCGGGTCATTACAGATTGGTATCAGAGCCCTAGGTTCATATGGTCGGACCTAGAGTGTCGGGCTCATAGGTGTTCTAGAAGGTCAAGCACAATAGGAAAATCATGTCCACTAGGATAGGATGTAGAGTCCTGTCTTGATTGATGATGTGAAATCCCATGATTTTATGCATGTGCATTAATGATATGCTATGCATGTGATGTATGTGATGCGGGTTCATGTGTTTGCACATGAACCATTTGATGCTAATGTGTTATGTGATGTGTGCTGTTTTTCAGTAAGCAAGATGAGAGGAACTCGTCGATCTGCACGATTGACTGGAGTGCCACCCCAGGACGAGGGCACGGATGCCCGTCCTCCTGCATTGCTTAGGGCAATGTCCTGCAGGTCTAGCAGGGAAAGAGCATCAAGGGACCCTAGAAGGTCTTTTGATGTGAGCAGAAGGGGGACAGTGCAAGGTGGAATGTCAGAGGATGTGGGAGATGAGATGGATGTGGACCAGAGGAGGGATGGCAGTCTTGGAGTGAGTATGTCGGAAGAGGGCATGGGAGAGTCCCAAGGAGGCACTCAGGCCTCGAGATTTGTGCAGCCACCCCAATACCCACCCTTTTCACAAAATCCCGGGTATTCAATGGGAGGTACATCAGATTACCCCAGCTTTAACCCTTATCACTCTCACATGCCATACCCACCTTACTACCCACCATACCCACAGTACCCTATGTACCCACCCCCATCTTTCTACCCAGGTACAGCAAACCCTAATCCAGGGGATGTTGCACCTCTTCCACCACCAGCAGCACCTACTGTCCCAGAAACCCAAATACCTAAGCCTAGCTCATTTGGAGGGAGCAAGGTCAAGATGACCGATTACATAAAGCTGGGTGCCCCCCAGTTTGAAACAGGTGATGACCCGTTTGCGTACTTTGAGAGGGTCAAGGTGATTACAGATGAGATAGGAGCTTATGACAGTAGAGCCATTTAGATGGCTGGGTTCACACTAAAGTGCAAGAAAGCCCGGGAGTGGTTTAAAAATTATGTGAACCCGAGGTTGGATGGTCTATCCTGGGAAGAGTTTGCAAATGAGTTTGCAGGATGGGCTTTCCCTGACAGTTCCAGAGAGTTGAAGATGATCGAATTTGAGCAATTGAGGCAGACAGATTCTTGGAGCTGTTGCTATTTGCTGGGCAAAATCTGGATACAGATCAGAGGAAGTCAAGGAGGTATATCATGAAGCTCCATTCCAGGTATTCCTCCTTGATTCAGTCAGTAGAGAGGGAGAGTTTCCATGCCATTGTGGATATGGCCCGGAGAATGGAGGCTAGTACAATCATCGAAGGGAAAGTTAAGCAGTCAATGGCACAGCCTTCTGGTTCCAAGACCCCAGGTGGGGGAAGGTTAGACCCTTCTTCTCTGAGTTCAGGCAGTAAGAAGTGGGACAGAGGCCTCAGGAAGTCTAAGAAGAACAAGTTCTGGAACAAGATCAAGTCAGGTCTGGGACTAGGAAGTGGCTCGAGCTCAGGTGCAGAAAATGCAGCATGTATGAAGTGTGGGAAGCCGCACAAAGGAGTATGTCGGTATGGGACGACGGCCTGCTTCAGATGTGGGCAGAAGGGACACATGGCACGGGAGTGTCCTAGAGCAGCTTTTGTGGCACAGTCACAGCAGACAGCTTCCGGTAGTGTGGCTCAGCCAGTAGCTCCAGCCGCGACTCAGGCCAGTGGCAGAGGCAGAGGGAGAGGGGTAGCCTCTTCTTCAGCGGGCTTCAGAGGTGAAGGTCCATCAGCTCCAGCGTGGATCTTCACTATGACTCAGCAGGAGGCGAACACATCCAACACCGTGGTGTCAGGTAATCTCATCATTGGGTGTTCAGATGTTTATGCCTTAATGGACCCTGGTGCATCTCATTCTTTCATTGCTCCGAGGGCCGTCGAAAGGTTGGGTTTGATGGTCTCTAGGTTAGAGTGTCCTCTCTGGGTCAGTGGGCCCAAGTGTGATCCATCTGTGGCAGAGTCAGTCTTCTAGTGTAGTCCAGTCTTCGTTGAGGGGAGATGCCTTTTCCGCCGACCTTGTGGTTCTAGACTTGACAGATTTTGACATCATTCTAGGGATGGATTGGCTATCTACCCATGGTGCTACCTTGGACTGCAGAGACAAGGTAGTCAGGTTCAGAAGTCAGGATGGGTCAGAGGTTGTCTTCAGAGGAGACAGGAGGGGTACACCTAAAGGTTTGATATCAGCCCTACAGGCTCGTAGGCTGCTCAGAAGGGGTTGTCAGGGTTTTCTAGCTCATGTGAGAGAACTGGATAGTCATGTCAGAGAGCTTGCCTCAGTGCCCGTGGTCAGTGAGTTTTTAGATGTTTTTCCAGACGAGCTGCCAGGTTTACCACCTGCTAGGGAGATAGAGTTCGAAATAGAGTTGATGCATGGAACCAGACCAATCTCTATCCCTCCCTACAGGATGGCACCAGCAGAATTGAAGGAGCTTAAGGAGCAGTTGCAAGAGTTGGTAGATAAAGGCTTCATCCGACCGAGTACCTCACCTTGGGGTGCTCCAGTGCTGTTTGTGAAAAAGAAAGATGGAACCCTTAGACTTTGTATCGACTACAGGCAGTTGAACAAGGTCACTACCAAGAATAAGTACCCATTCCCAAGGATCGACGATCTATTCGACCAACTAGCAAGAGCAGGTTGTTTCTCCAAGATAGATCTGAGATCAGGGTACCATCAGCTGAGGATTAGAAAAGAGGATGTGCCGAAGACAGCATTCAGGACCAGATATAGGCACTATGAGTTCCTTGTGATGCCGTTCGGGTTAACCAATGCCCCTGCAGCATTCATGGATCTCATTAACAGAGTGTTTAGCCAGTACCTGGATCACTTTGTTATTGTCTTCATAGATGATATCTTAGTGTACCAGGAATGCAGAGGAGCATGCCCATCATCTGAAGTTAGTTCTGCAGACCTTGAGGGAACATGGCTTGTATGCTAAGTTCTCCAAGTGTGAATTCTGGCTGAGGAGCATTTCATTCTTGGGGCATGTGGTGTCAGAAAATGGAATAGAGGTGGACCCCAAGAAGGTGGAAGTCGTAGCTAACTGGCCTAGACCCACTACAGTAACAAAAATCAAGAGCTTCTTGGGTTTGGCAGGTTACTACAGGAGGTTCGTACAGGACTTCTCTAAGATTGCGGCTCCCATGACCAGATTGACTAAGAAGAACCAGAGGTTTGTATGGACCGACCAGTGTGAAGAGAGCTTTGAAGAGCTAAAGAGGAGGTTGACTTCAGCACCGGTGTTAGCTCTGCCATCTAATGATGAAGACTTCACAGTCTATTGCGATGCGTCCCGTGTGGGACTGTGTTGTGTGCTGATGCAGAATGAAAGGGTGATTGCTTATGCTTCTAGGCAGCTGAAGAAGCACGAGTTGAATTACCCTACACATGACCTGGAAATGGCAGCGGTGATCTTTGCACTCAAGATGTGGAGGCATTACCTCTAAGGGGTTAAATGTGAGATCTTCACAGATCATAAGAGCCTGCAGTACATCCTGAGTCAGAGAGAGCTGAATCTGAGGCAGAGAAGATGGGTAGAACTGCTTAGTGATTATGATTGCAAGATTCAGGACCATCCGGGTAAGGCGAATGTTGTGGCAGACGCCTTAAGCCGGATGTTGTGGCAGACGCCTTAAGCCGGAAATCACTTGGCAGTTTGTCCCACATTTTAGCAGAAAGGAGACCAGTGGTGAGGCAGTTCTTCGAGCTCATTAATGAAGGTTTGCAGCTGGAGTTGTCTGGTACAGGTGCTTTGATTGCCCATATGAGAGTGACACCCGTGTTTCTGGAGCAGGTGGCTCAGAAACAGCATGAGGACCCAGAGTTAGTAAAGATTGCCAGGACTGTTCAGTCAGGCAAGAATGAAGAATTTAGATTTGACAGCAAGGGGATCCTCCGCTATGGAAACAGATTGTGTGTACCAGATGACGTAGGTCTGAAAGGAGACATTATGAGAGAGGCTCATAATGCCAGATACAGTGTTCACCCTGGAGCCACCAAGATGTATCAAGATCTGAAGAGAGTTTATTGGTGGCCAGCTATGAAGAGAGAAGTGGCACAGTTCGTGTCAGCCTGTGAAGTATGTCAGAGGGTGAAGCTGGAACATCAGAAGCCGGCTGGAATGCTCAACCCACTACCTATTCCAGAGTGGAAATGGGAGAATATAGCTATGGACTTCGTAGTGGGGTTACCATCGACGTCCAACAGATTGGACTCCATATGAGTGATTGTGGATAGACTGACCAAATATGCTCACTTCATCCCTGTTAGGAGTGGCTATTCTGTGGACAAGTTGGCGCAGGTGTATGTTGATGAGATTGTCAGGTTGCACGGGATTCCTG